>NW_022589724.1:29554843-29645665 GCF_004348235.1 Phoca vitulina | reverse complement strand
AGGAGAGGAGAGGAGAGGAGAGGAGAGGAGAGGAGAGGAGAGGAGAGGAGAAAAAAATGAATGAGGATGAGGTTTGAGCTCTTGTTTAAAAACCAGGAAGTAGACCCAAGTCAGTGGGGGTTGAGCACGAACAGAAAGCCAGACCTACCACCCAAGAGGTCTGTCCCAGTCCTCGTTTGGCGGCTAAGTCACTCTGCAACCCTCTGTCTTGTCTGGCAGGACTCGATGTTTTCTCAAGCCCCTCCCTGTTCCCCGAGTCCTACTTCCAGAGGCCCCATCTAGGCACTCTCACACCCCACCCCACGCCTGCGCTCGCTCCCCCTCCAGCCAAGGGCTCAGCAGCAGGGACAGGGCCCCCTCCCACCTCAGAGGGCACCTCAAGGAATTTCAAGCTGACCAGGGCAGGGTCCAGCTGCTTCCCTGTGGCTCATGAAGGCCGTGCACATGGGCCTCTTTGTTTGGTGAAATCTCTGATGGGATGTTGCCAAGAAACTCAGCCAAGACGTAAAATGCTAACCAGCAAGGAGATGAACAAAACCAGGGGCATAAGGCCGTACCTCTGGTGGCGGCCGTCCTCGAGAGGCCATTTATTGGTGGTTGATGAGGAGGACTTGGGATGCAAAGCTCAGCTCTCCCCGTTTCCACCCACCTTGGAGAAGTAGTTTTGGGAGCAGGCTCTGGAACGCGTGGGGCTTGCTTATTTTCCACCTGTGAAGTGAGGGTGGTGGTGGTAGAGGGAGGTTAACCGGTGATTCCCATGGCCCCTCCTGGCTGGAACCTCCGGGACTCTACCCTGGGTCATGAAGGGCAGGCAGAGCAACCCCAGCTATGCTGGGGGGACCGCCAGTCAGGGTCAACGCAAGCGAGCACAAGTGTTTGGTCCGATGCAACTGGACACCCAAGAAGGTGGCATCAGACCGGAATCTGACCTGGGGCTTGAAGTGGGCATGAATAATTAATGAGGAGGGAGGGACTCCGGGAGGGAAGGACCGGGAACTTCTGCGGCCTCTGACTTGGACTTGCCAGAGGGTGGCGCTGTAGGACAAGGAGCTGAGGGACTCTCGGAGGAGAGCGGCTCAGGCCTGGGCCAGGGGCACCCAGAAGCTGGGATCTCCAGGACAGGACGCAGCCCCCGGGGCATCTGCCCCAGCCCCAGCAGGTCTCACGGCGCGCAGCCCACCCTGCTGGGGCCTGACGTGCTTGCGCAAGCCAGAGAGCTACCCCGTAGCTTTTTCTGTCCCACTCTGGACTTTCCCCTTGGCCCAGGTCCTTGGAAAAGCAGACCGGGAGGGGCCCCTTCCCTCGTTGTCTCAGCAGAGATTGCCCCACCCTTTGGTGGACAGAGCATAACTTCGGGTCCCTCAGGAAATTCTGCGTCCTGATGTGCCTCCTTCCCCTTCCTGTAGGGGACTTCAGAGCAAAAAAGTGGGTTAAATTCAAAATATCTTTACCTTCTTGAGGTACCTGGATGTAAAGGCTTTTGTTCCTTTATTATTTTTTTAAAAGATTTTGTTTATTTGAGAGAGAGAGAGCATGAACTGGGGGGAGGGGCAGAGGGAGAGGGAGAAGCAGGCTCCCTGCTGAGCAGAGAACCCGCTGAGCAGAGAACCCGATGCGGGACTCGATCCCAAGATCCCATGATCCCACGATCCCACGATCCCACGATCCCACTACCCCAGGATCCCAGGATCATAACCTGAGCCGAAGGCAGACGCTTAGTTGACTGAGCCAGGCAGGCGCCCCAGCTTTTGTTCCTTTAAAACACACCCTCGTCCCTCAATTGTTCACAGGATTCTGGTTGCGCCTTTTCAGTGCGCTTTATTAATAAGAAGACAATAATTCACATCAATCTCTTGCTTCAAAGTGCCAGCCGCTGTGCTATTTATGTTGTACACATTCTCGACTGTAATCATGATCTAATTTAGCTTGCGATGTCCTGTACCGTGCCAGGGTCCTGTCTCACAGGTGAGGCACAGAGACGTTAAGACACTTACTTGCTCGAGGGCACACAGAAATTACTTGATGAGGCTGGGCTTCATGCTCTTGACCACATGGAATGGCGGCCAGCTCAGTGGCCAGGCCCCTTGGGCTCTCCTGTGCTCCCACTCCAGGCTCCCTGCTCCCTGCCGGTCAGAAGGCTTCAGGATGGCTTTGGCCAAGATCAGTGGGGGGTGCTTGTTTCCCTCTGGCTTGTGTGGTGGAAGGGGGATCTCCAGCCCTTGGAGGAGGTTGGGGTCTGTCAAAGCCCTGGCTGGGCTAGGTTCCTGAGGGGTGCTAGTGTGTGTGGCATTTGTCTGGCATTGGAAGGCATGCGTGTGTGGGGGTGGGGTTGGGAGGGCTGATCAAGAAATCCAACCAGACCTGTAACCACCGGACTTGGGTGTGTCTCCTGGCCCAGCGCTTGGCCCGCAGGGGGCGGGGGGCGTGAGCTGTGGCAGCTGTTGGAGCAGCGGGGTCCTTCCACAGTTACCACTGGTACTTACATATGCCGGGCCCTTGGGATCTTGGGTCCCTGATCCCATGCAACATCCCTGCTAGAGAAGAGACAGGCAGTAAACCAGGCATCATTGTTTGGTTGAGAATAAAACAAGTCGATGTGAATTTTACTGGTGGCGATTTCAGGGACCGCCTTTTGAGTAGGGGACTTGATTTTTGAGCTAAGATCTGAATGACAAGAAGGGGTGGGCAGGTGACAGTTGGGGACCCAGGTGTTCCAGGCAGAGGGAAAAGCAAGCAGGAAGCCTAAGGTAGGAGTGAGGGCTATGGCTGTGGGTATAGTGCCCAGAGGTGGGAGATGAAGCCAGAAGGACAGCCTTTGGCTGCCTCCCCTAGGACACCGTGGGCTGGGTGAGGAGTGTGGAGTTTGCTTCAAGAGCAGCAGAAGCTGCTGGAATGCTAAGGGGCTGCTCAGTGGAGAGCATGGTTGGGAGGGTAGCGGGGAGAGGGCAAGTTCTCCAGAGACATGGTGGCGCTCAGAGAGGAGGGGACGGGTAGGGGTCTTTTGGAAGCCATACTGACAGGCTTGTCTCTGGATTCGAGGCGAGAGAGGAGGGAAACAGTAATGAAGATCTTTGCTTCAGCAGCAGGGTTGATGGTGTCACATACGAGATGGGGGAAACTGAGGGAGAAACAAGTTTGGGGGGAATAATCAAGTGTTCTGTCTTGGCCGGGTTGGCTAGAGAGGAATGCCAGACACTGGAGTGGAGACGTCAGGCGGGCAGTTGGAGGAGTGAGTCTGAAGTGCGTCTGAAGTCCCGGGGAGGGCTCTGGGTCGAACTCTTGGGTTTTGGACTCTTCAGACCAGAAGTGAGATTTAGAAACTGGAGGATGTGCCGGACTTCATACAGGCACCCCTGGGATCGGGTATGTTGGAGAAGGTAATCGCCCTCGAAGGGTGCCCGTATCAGAACACCATCTGACGAGTGTGAGGTGGGCTCTCACACCGGTGGTAGGTTTAAATAAAGATACAGTAGGAAGAGGACAAATAGCAATTTTAATTTAAAATAGACCAGTATATAATTTGTGGGGAGAAGGTAAGAACACGAAGAGTGATTGAGGTAAGAAGCGCCCAGGAGCTTGGCTGAAACGTTCCTCAGCCTGTGTCGCATCCGCCCACCTACCCACCCGCCCAGAAGGCTCTCTCCTTTGGGCGGGGTTGGCCTTCCCAAGGTCCGTCTGGGTGGAGAAGCCCCTCTTGGCCTGCCTCATTGACAGGCCCCTGGCGTGGAGGAGGTGGGGGCAGGCCCTGAGGCCCGATCATGGGCTCTTGCCATTCATTGTCAGGGGTCCCCGAGAGAGAGTGTACTGGCCTGGTGAGGGATCAGGCATCCCCAAAGCACAGTTAAACTCATGTTTGGAATATAAAATGAGGGCTTTCTGTAGGAAATACACAGGTTGTTCTTCACACTCAATGGGCAGGGCCTTGGAATCGACCCTTTGCCTGGAGTCTAACAGCTGCCTGGTGATTTGGATTCATCTTCCCAGGTGAGGGCTGGAGAACTGAGGGTGGGTGGGCTCCTGCAGGAAGGGGAGTCCCTAGCTAGAGGGTCAGTGGGGCTAAGGTAAGTATTGGCAAACCTAAAAGGAGGGAGGGACTCTTACCAAAAAGAATCCATTGAAGACCTGAATTTGAGGTCCTTGCCAAAGCAGAACCCGCATAAAAATGGGGGAGCATCTAACGTGAGCTGGGGCAAGAAAGGTGAGTCCTTTGAGGATTTTCTACTGTGCCAAGAAGGCTTTAGGGGTGGGTGTAGTTGCCCATTCGCAGGGTCCCCTGGCGCACCGCATGCTCCTCCTGGTGGGCTCGGAATGCTCTCTGGCGATCAGCCTCGGTGGGGAAGGTATCGAGATGGGGATGCACCTATGGAAGGGGGAGAGCAGGTCAGTGGGCATGCGGTTCCTTCCCCGTGTTCCCCTTCTCTCCTGGCCTGCCCCCCACTTCCATCTCTGAGCAGTAACACAAATCACTGTAAGAGGGAGGGAAGCGAAGAGTGAGTGCGGGGAGCATCCTAGCACCGAGGGGTGATGACGAGCTGCGGGCAGAAAGCAGCGAGGGCAAGGCTGCTCGGCTCCAGATGCCACCCTTTCAGAGGAAACTTGAGGGGGCAGATCCAATGAGTGTCTCTTCGGTTAAAATGTGAGGCAATCAGTATTTCAGTCTGCCCTTCCTTCTCAAGACGTGGTGGTGGGCGAAAACCCCTCCTGTCTCGTGGGTCTGTTCCGTCACCTCCAAGAGCAAGAAAATCTCCCTAAAATCGCATTTCTCCTATACGATAACCTGTGGGAGGCCCAGGGTGGAGAGGTTTTGTACTTGCTTGTTTGTTCATTCATTCGTTTGTTCGTTCGTTCATTCATTCATTCGTTCATTCGTTCATTCGTACATTCATACATTCATTCACTCATGCATTCATGCAATGCATATTTATTGAGTAAAACTCTGTGCCAGGCACTGGGGATATGGCAGGAAACAAGAGGGATTTTCTGTCCAATCAGGGAGCTTTCAATCTAGAGGCCTGAAAGCAGACATCAACAATAATTATGCAGCTGTTTCACTAGAACTGATAGAGTGGGGGGTGTGCGGTGAGCACCGATAGCGTAAGCTCAGCCCTCGCGGGAGTCGGGGGTGGCCCTCTGGGGAGACCCTCTGGGGAGGAGATGTGAGGGGGAGGCTGGAAGGGTGAGCAGGGCCTTCCCAGGCTAAGGGGGCAGCGTGCATGCTGGCCCCCGAGCCCACCGGAGCTCCAGTTCATGAGGGGACGAGGTGGCCGTGGCGGAGGGGGACAGGGGTTCCCTCTGGGTTTGCAGGAGCGCTGAAGGCTCTGCTATGTCTTCAGGATGACAAAGCAGGACCCATTCTTGTCCAGAGTCCAGGCCAGGGCCACCCTCTGGGTGGGGGTAGCCAAGCCCGTGTTGCAGGCAGCGTTTCGGTGTTGAAAGAGGGGAAGGGAAAGATGGGGGAAGGATATGATAGTAAAAGGCAGTAGAAGACAAGGAGGAACTTGTAAAGTCTCTGTGCTTGGGGGGGGGGGGTGGGCATACTCTGGCCCTGTCTGGGAACACAGAGGCCTGGGACCTCCCCACCCCCAGGGAAAGTCATGACCCTTCACACGAGCTGGTGGCCCAACTGGTTTCCTGATGGTAGAGGACTGGGTAATGTCTCCACTGAGACCAGGTGCAGAACTGATGTGACCTCTTGGTCCCCTGAAGCCTGCATCTGTGGGACACCGCCAGGCCCCCCCAATCCAAGGTCTGGGCCACCACTTAGGGTCCGCCAGACCCTTGTTGTGGGCTGTCTGGCCTCAGGTCCTGGGGGCATGTGCTCACCATCAGGGTACTGAGGGCCCAGTGGAACCCAAGCTGACTGTGTTCATCATTTTACAGATGAGGAAACAGTCCAAGGTTGGCTACACAGGGAATCCATGTCAGAAAAACTCTGTTTTAGCCCCCACCCCTGGGCACTAAATTGTGGATTCTTTCTAGAAAATTCTGCCACAGTCACAGCTCACACTATGTCTGGGTACCCCCCTCCATCTCAACTCGCTCATGAGGGGGAAGGGGGTAGGGGCTGCAGAAGCTTATTAGGAACTCATAAAAGTCAGATGGTGGTGGGTTGATTTAGGTGTTACTGCAGGACATAAACCACATTCTTCATTCTTGGGCAGGTAGACCCCTTGGAGACTCTGCAGAAAGCCATGGACCCTGTTCTCTGGGGGGAAAAAATACCCCAAGTCCTAACATACAAAATGGTGTGGGTCACCGCTTAAGATTTGTGGACCCTTTGCAAGTCCCCCGTGGACTGTCTGCATGTAGCAGCGCTTCCAGGACCCATAGCAGCCCCAGCCTCAGGTTTTGAATTTCTTGGATGTACATCAGGATCATCCAGGGTTCTTGCAACCCAGGCAGGGCTGGAACCCAATCCCAAAGCTCCTGAGTCCTCTTAGGGCAGGGCCCTTGCCATAGTCACCTAATGCCTACCTGGACCCAGGGCTCAATACCTGTGCTCAACTCCTTTTGGTCAATCAAACCATAATTTTGTTCTCAGCTGCATCTCCAGTTTCAGAAAAGTTCCCAGTGGCCGCACAAAAGTTATTGGGAAGAGAGAAGACCCTACACTTTGTGCAGGAATAAAATAGCCAACAAACAAAAGGCTTCCAAGGTGCACCCCTGTGTCCCTTCTGGCAAGGGATGGCTTGGTTTTTACACTGTGATATGACTTTCCTGACACCCATGCTTCCCAGAAGGCAGCTAGAGACGCTCAGGAGGGCTGGCACTTTGGATCTCCAGAGACCTCGTAGGCACCCTGGCTGATTCAGATGCCCAGCCACCTGGGACTCCTATGTGTCCTGGGTCTCCTGTAACATTCAGAATGTCAAGGCTCGCTGGTGGCCAGGCTCCTACCAGGGAAGCGTAGCTCTGCAGCCCACATCTCTGCTATTTCCACGCATCCCCCCTGGCCCTTGTGGGCTGATCCCCCAAAAGATATGGTGATCCCCAAAAGATATGTCCACATCCTAACCACTGGAACCTGTGGATGTGACCTTATTTGTACAAAAGGTCTTTTCAGATGTAATTAATTTAAGGCTCTAAAGATGAGAACATCCTGAATTATTCAAGAAGGCTCTGACTCCAATGACAAGGATGCTTGAGACAGAAGACATGGACACAGAGGAGAGGGCCACGTGAAGTCATAGTGATGTGGCCACAGTTCAGGAACGCCAGGAGCCACCTAGAAGAGGCAAGGAAGCATTCTTCCCTAGGTCCTCTGGTGGGAGTGCAGCCCTGCTGAAATCTTGATTTTGGATTTCTGGCCTCCAGAACTTCCAGAGAATAAATTTCTATTGTTTAAACCACTAAGTTTGTGATAATTTGTTATGGTAGCCTCAGGAAATGAAAAGAACCTCCAAGCCATTCCCTGGGAATTCAGGATGCAGGAATGGCACATGGTGCTGATGGCATTTGGTGGGTGGTGTTGATTTGGTGTTGATGGTGGGTAGTGTTGATGGTGGGTAGTGTTGATGGTGGGTAGTATTGATGGTGGTGTTGATGGTGGGTGGTGTTGATGGTGGTGTTGATGGTGGGTAGTGTTGATGGTGGGTAGTGTTGATGGTGGGTGGTATTGGTTTGGTGTTGATAGTGGGTGGTGTTGGTGGGTGGTAGGTGGTATTGGTTTGGTGTTGATAGTGGGTGGTGTTGGTGGGTGGTAGGTGGTATTGGTTTGGTGTTGGTGGCAGGAGGCTCAGCACTCACTCTCATCTCCTGAGGAGGTGGCAGAGGATCCAGCCCTAAGGAGCTGCTCAGCTTAGAGGAAATCAGGTGAAAATCAGCACACAGACAAAAGAACCCTGGAAGAAATTTTCCTTTTTGCAGTCCCCTTTTACTTAGAAACTTCAGTGGGAAAGAAATATTCGTTCATCCGTTCATCTAAAAAATGCGCACTAAGCACGTACTGTGTGCCAGGGATGACCTGTGCCTTTTGTACTTCAGCATTCAGTTCCATTTTCCCTTTGGTTTTCTAAATGGGCCTTCTGAGCATAGGAGGCTCACCCCAGTGACTGACCGCACACATTCTGTCACCCACTCTATTCTCAGCTGCGCTGGGGGACAGTGGGAGAGGCAGAAGGCCTGCTGCATGTAGTGTCTGATGTCGATGAAATCCCATTCCAGCTGGAACCTTATGGGATTAAGTCATCTAAGACAGGGGAGCTCAAGCATACCCAGCTCTGGAGCCCTGTAAAGCAGGGGGTACACCTAGCCTGTTCAGGACCCCCAGTGCCTGGCATGGGGCCATGTTTAAACAAAGCTGGCTTGGTGTGAGTGTCCTAGGTGAAAACCAAAGGAGATTTGTGTGACTGGGTCTGATGGGCTCTCCTAAAGCCTAACTCAAGCAAAACCTCGCCCCCAACACGGGACGGGTCTTTAGAATGAGAAGGGAAACGGGATCCCTTGAAATCCCCAAATTCTCCAGCAGAAGCCCAGGAGTCCATGGAGAGGGGAGGTTCGGCTCTCAGAATGCCAAGAAGCAGGGTGCCCCTCTGCAGAATCTGTCCTATTCTGCATCGCTGGACCCTTCAGCAATGCCAGGCACAGCGCACGGATTTCACACAAGCCCCAGAACATCCAGACATTGTCTCCATTTTACAGATGGGGAAAGAGAGGCCCAGAAAGGTTAAATTGCTCACCCCAGTCGCACAGACTGAACCCAGAGCTGTGGGGCTGGCCCAGGTCTTCACTGAGAGATTACACTCTCTCTTAATAAACGCTCATGAAATGAGTCAAGTGAGTCACTGCTGGGAGCGTCGTGGCTCCTATCCCACAGGCATACTTTCCCCTCCTAAAATAGCAACTCAGCCAGAGATGAGGATCCTAATTACAAGTCAGGCCTCAAACCGTGTATGGTCACGACCCCACGGACCCCTTGGAGTTGAAGGATGAAGAGCTGTAGAGCAAGGAATTCCTTCGGAGATGCTTCTAAATTAAGCCATCTGCGGTCTGCCTCCGCCTGGAGCTAAGAAACTGTAACAGCTTTGGCAGGAGACAGCTTTGCTCAATGGAGCTGAGTCGCTCTAGGGTCCATGCAGGTAAATAAGAGGTGAGCGTCCCAGCCTGCCAACAGCCCCAGGAACGGGGCAGGTGGGGGCAGCTCTACCCCCGTTGGCCAAGGCCCTGGACCTGTTTCAATGGGCAGCATCTAAAGAGCATTGCCCAAATAGGGACCGGGCTCCTCCACCATGCAGTACACGGGGACATGCCGGTGAGTGAGACAGGCGGTGGCTTGCACCCGTGGACCCTGCAAGATGGCAGGGGAGGTGGCCACAGAAAACACTACACATGCTTAGTGGCAATTTATTAGGACTGTGGATGGGGATTTTAGCTCCGTCTGGGGGGCAGGAAGGCCTTTCTAGAGAGGATGAGCGGGCTGGGCAGGGGACAATGAAGGCAGAATGTCCTAGATGGTGGGGACCTGCCAAAGCCCTGCAGTGGGAAGAATTTGGGCAAGTGAGAGGAAACGAAAGCGAATCAGTGTAGCTGGGAGACAAGATGAGGCAGGGGAGCTGAGCAGCCATCAGATCTTAAAAGAGATTAGTGTCCTCGCTGTCCTAGGATTCCTAATCCCCCCTCAGATGATATTTTCCAACTCTCTGCAACCGACCTGGAATAAAAGATTCCCAGAAACCCAGGGTTGGAAGAGACCTTGGACACCATGGAATCCAAATCTACGGATGAAAACCCAGGCCCCCAGGTGGGCAGCCATGCCCCGTTCTAGGCTCAGCCCCGGGCAGAGGGAGCCAGCAGCCAGCCCGCCACCTTTTCCGAGTCCACCCCTGCCGCCTGTGGCCCCGCTTGGCCCCAGGGGATCTAGATTCCTGGATTCCATTTCCCACTGTGGTTGAACGCATCTGTGCACTTCCAATCCACTTTCAACGGATCAGCTTTTCGTTTGATCCATACCCTTAGTTGTACCTTCGCCTCTTCATTAATTTTGCTCATGACTTCATGATTCCTTCTTTGAGGCCACTCCGTCTGTCCTTCTCTTCCTGGCATCTCGAGTCATCAGTGAGCTAATTACCCTTCACTCCTTCTTTTTCTAATATCACCGTTTATATAACATAGTATGAGCAACTCCTTTGCCCTCTACATTTTCTTTGATCTCCTCTCAGTTTCGAGTTTTGAGGATATTTATTTTTGTTCCGTTCTCTTTTCATCTAATTTCTATCAGATTTCTGTTTGGATTCCTTCTTTGGTCTTTTAGTGATTTATAAACGTGCTTTTAAATTTCCAGGCAATTCTATTAGTTACATCTGTGACTGATTTCTAATTTAATTTCTTTGGTGCCGAAGTAATTTGCATGAGTCAGACCCTTTGTATTTGCTCAGTTTTTACTTTTTTATGCTTCCTTGAAAAGCGTGATCTATTTTGAACAGAAAATCCCTTGGAATGACAGGGCGCCATTATGGAGTTGGTGCCCACGTGATCTGGGTTCGGGGGGTAAGATGTGGCTGTTGTCCTTTTGTTTCGGTACCAGTGATTTGCGTGTCCATGATATACGAGACTCTGTGCTAGGCACCAGGAGACTGGAAGAATTTAGAAAGCCTCTGCTACACGGACCCGGAAAACGGTGATAAAAATATAATCACACAACTAATTATTCAGTTATAGGTGTGCTGAGTACTAAAAGAAGTACCAGATTTGTTTGTTTGTTTTTAAGATTTTATATTTTAGTAATCTTTAGACCCAACATGGGGCTTGAACCCACAACCCTGAGATCAAGAGTCGCATGCTCCACCGACCGACTGAGCCAGCCAGGCGCCCCAGAAGTACCAGATTTGTAAGAGGTTATAAAACAGATAATCAGACTCATACTTTGGGGCCAGAAAAGGCTTCCTAAGGGGATAACATACAGGCAGAGACTCAAAGAATAAGGCAGAGATGTGGCTGGGGGTTGGGGGTAAAAGTGGTCTTGCCATCCCAACACAATAAAAAAACAGGAAGAAGAAGAAATGAACGGGCCATTCACGGAGGGGAGATCTGAAAGCCAACAAACACAGGAAATATGCTCATCCTAATGCATGTAACCAAGGAATAAAGAAAGAAAATGCCATTTGGTGCCCATCATGCTGGCGGCAGTAATGGTAATGAGCCTGACGTTAGCAGTGGGAACTTTCAGATACCGCTAGCAAGGGTGGTAATTGGTACAACCACTCAAGAGTTGGCATTACCTGGAAAGGCTGGGCATGTGCATACCCTCTGAACCAATGAATCCATGTTTAGCTATGGACCCTAGAGGAACTTTCAAAAATGTCCACGAAGAGATGTGTACAAGAATCCTCGTGGTAACAGGATAATAGGTATTAGAAATGACGGCACGTCCATCAGTGGGGACTGGATAAACCAAAGGTGACAAATTCATACAGTGGAACACTCTTCATCAGTCACTATGGATACCCCAGAGAGGCCCCGTCCAACACTGTGGCCACGAGCCACGTGTGGCTATTTACATGTGAAGTAACTAAAATTAAGTGAAATAAAAAAAACCCAGTCTCCTTGTCGTACTAAGCACATTCCAAGTACTCAGCTGACCCCATGGGGCCGGTGGCTTCAGAACTACAGAAAGTTCTACGGGACAGCGCTGCTCCAGGTCTGTCTGCATCAACACGCAGAAATCTCAGAAACAATGTTGCAGAGGAAAGAAAGTTGAATTTACAGAATAGAACATAAGGATGATGCCATTTATATGAAAGATTTAAAACCTACAAAAGAGTCCCCTGTGTTGTTCAAGCATGTGTCTGAATCTGGTTAGGTAATGCTGGAAGGAAAGAATGTGCCGGGAAGTCATACGCAGCCCTGCCTTGGGGAGGGTGGGGAGTGGGAACAGGGAGGGAAGCTGAGAGGGCGTCCGTTTTATCTCTAAGGAATTATTGCCTTTTCCTCTTTTTAATGTGAAAACAACAACGCGGGGTTTTGGAGCTGCATTTTGGAGAAGTGACTTGGGCAAGGGACGGAGACGTGCGGGGGCTCCTCCCTCCATGCCCAACTTAGAAAGAGTTACTCTGTTTTAGGAGATTTATTTGCTGGAGATTTGTGTATGATTCCATTTGACTCACGAGTCTTGTGGTCAAGCGAAGGTTCACAACCGGTGGTTTGTGACTTTGGCTTGTGCCGACTTTCCCCTTGTTAGACTTCTCCTGCTTCACTGGGCACAGTCATCTCAGTGCCGAAGAAAACATCCAAGACCCAAGGAGGAAAGACGTGGTCGTTTTGCCTGGTGACACCAGCCTTTGGCGGGTGGACCAGCTTGGGCCCGCATGCTGAAGAGTGAGCAGCATCTCGCCTTCTCTCTGTCCCTGTCTCCTTCCCGTCTTCTCCCTTCCGCGTGAGGCCTCTTTGTAGATGGGATGTGGAGGCAGACACAGCATGGGGCTCTTTACAGCAGAAGGGCAGGCCGTGCGGTCGTTCGTGACACCGTCCCCAGATGCGCGTGGAGGGCGTGTGCATGTGCCCGCGGCAGCCAGGAGGGGGTAGCCCACCGCTGGGCAGGTGTGCGGGCTGAGTGGCTTCCCCATGTGCCTGTTGAGTCCAGGCCCCCGACACGGTCCTATTAAAAGGGGCAGCTGGGCCAGCTGACCCTCCAGTCCCCTCTCATTAGCCACACGATAGTCCCTCAACTGGACACCAAGCCTTCCAATGCCAAGTCTGGGGGCCAAGAAGGCAAAAGGCAGGATTTGAGAAAAAAATAGCCAGATTTAAAAAAAAATCTGCCAAAGAGCTAAGGAAAAAAAAAGGCAGCTGTAGATAGCTATAGATATCTTAGTTTAGTTTGGGGTTTTTTTTATTTGTTTAGGTCTTTTTTGTTTGTTTTTTAAGTGACAACCACTCAGGGGACTGGGAGAGAGGTTTTGCTTTAAAAGATTGAGGGGCTGTCTCCTCTAATGAGAGGTACTTGAAAATTATGGATCAGTCCCAGGTCAGTAATTTCTGTCAAGTTCAGGGCAGCTGGAGGTCAGAGGCCCCGGAAGAACACAAATCCGTGCAAGACATCCTTGGCAGATAGGCTGAGTCCTAAGCTCTGATGTAGAAGGTTCGTAGTTTAAGTCATTAACGAGGGGGACAGTCTCTCCTGAGACATCTGGTCCCCTACGTTGTTATTCTGCTACTGGCTCTAATTTGTGGTCCAAAAATAGATGGAACAAGGACACAGGGCCTGACCCTCCCTGCTGACACATGCTGCGTTTTCAAAGAACATCCAAGCTCAGGCTTAGAAAACAAACTTCCTGCTTCCCTGGGAAGTCTAACGTGGCACCGTGTCGGGTGAGCGGGGGTGGGTGGGGGAGACGCTATCCTCCTCGGACAAGGAGGACTCAGGATGGTTAAGACACTGGCCCAAGGAGACCCAGCTACCTTATGCACAAAGCCAGACCTGGGATCCAGGTCTTGGTCCACTGACTCTTGGGCCCTTTGAGACTTACTGGGGCAGAAGGAAAGACGGTCATGCCAGCCTTTGAAAATGAGAATCAACTTGCTATTTCCAGAAGCCATACCAGTATCTCTAGATCATTTCCGAGGATTAGCTAAGGCCAGTCAGCTGTTGGGATCACAGTTGGACGATGAATCTTTTTGCTAGATGCTCGTCGGTAAATAACCAGGTAACACCGTGGTGGGGTTTTTGACTCAACTTTCCGAAAGCTCCCACTTCTGCTTCAGGGAAGTGAGAGTTATAATGGATAATCCAGGGGAGCTGAGAACACACCAGACCCTCCTTCACCATCTGAGACCATTTCACGGCAGCCAATTATCACCCCGTTCCAGCCTCCAAAGACTGCATCCGGGCAATGAACATGCATCTGACTCAAGTGGGGTATTCTTATTTTTCAAGTGGCCTGACCTTTTCTTAAAAGAGCTTTACTGAGATATAATTCACGTATCATAGGCTCACCCACTTAAAGTATATAAATCAGTGATTTTAGGTATATTCATAGGCTTGTCCACTTTCATCGCCCCAAAAAGAAACCCCATACCATCTGTAGTTACTCCTCATTTCCCTCCCCCGAGCACCTGGCAACCCTTACTTTCTGTCTGTATGGATTTGCCTGGACATTTCATAGACATGGAATCATACGAGGCCTGGTCTTTTGTGCCTGGCTTCTTTCCCTTCACATCATGTTTTCAAGGCTCATCCACATGGTTGAATAATATTCTGTTGTATGGATCTACCACATTTTGTTTATCTGCTCATCAGCTGATTGTTTCCATTTTTGGGCTATACGAAGAATGCGCTGTTGGGGCACCTGGGTGGCTCAGTCATTAAGCGTCTGCCTTTGGTTCAGGTCATGATCCCAGGGTGCTGGGATCGAACCCTGAGTCAGCCTCTGCCTCTGCTGCTCCACCTGCTTTTGCTCTCTCTCTCTGTCAAATAAATAAAATCTTAAAAAAAAAAAAAAAGAACATTCATGAACAAGTTGTCATGTGGACACCTGTTTTCCTTTCTCTTGGTGAGATACCTGGGATTGGAATCACTGGGGCATATGGGAACTCTATGTTTAGTCTTTTGCGGGAATTGCCACAGGGTTTTCCAAAGTGGCCGCACCATTTTGTATTCTCATAGCAATGTAGGAGGGTTCCAATTTCTCCGCATCCTCACCACTTGTTACTGTCTGGTGTTTTGATCGTAGCCGTCCTAGTTAGTGGAAGTGAAATGGTGTCTCATTGAGGTTTGATTTGTGTTTCCCTGTTGGCTCCTGATGTTGAGCATCCTTCATGTGCTTATTGGCCATTTGCGTATCTTCTTTGGAGGAACATCGGTTCAATCCTTTGCCCATTTAAAATTTGATTATTTATCTTTTCATTACGGAGTTGTAAGGGTAATACTTATATTCATAGATACAAGTCCCGTATCAGAGATATGATTTGCAAGTATTTGTTCCTATTCTGTGGGTTGTCTTTCCACTTTCTTAGTACCATTTGAAGCATCAAAGTTTTTCATTTTGATGAAACCCAGCTCGCCTGTTTTCCTTTAGTGGGTTATATTTTATTTCCTCTTATACACATGGCATATTAATGCACCACAAAAAGAAGGACTTACTTAGCAATTTGTTTACACGGCCCCTCTTAGGCAGGGATGGTGAGCATCTCACATATCATATCAGTTCAAATAGACTGATGGTGGCTGTTCTGTTATAAAATACTCTCAGGCTGAATTGAAGCTTGTGTAAAAGTGTGCAGGGATCAAGTGGCAAGGTCTGCCATGGGCATGGGAAGGAGAGGGTGCTGTGTTTTTGCTCTAAGAGATGATTCTTTCGGGAAGTTGAGTATCCTCTATTGGTGACGAATAAAGACTCAGGATCCCCAGGAGAAGACATCCATGTGCTCATCTGCCCTTAACTCTGTCTCCTTCTTCAGGGCCCCTTGGGTGATCCTCACCTGGGATGGCCAGTGGGTCCGTGAGTCCCTTTGGGTGAGCCTCACCTGGGATGGCCAGTGTGTCCGTGAGTCCCCTTGGGTGATTCTCACCTGGGATGGCCGGTGTGTCCGTGAGCAAGGGGAGGGCACAGTGACAGGAAGGGATGAGGGGTCCAGGCCAGCAGGAGGCTGGCAGAGGAGGCAGCATGCACTCCCTGGAGTCTTGTTAATACGGAGCAGCCCCAGTGCGGCAGGCACAGACACAGAGTGAGGACTGACCAGCGCTGCCATTGTCACATTGGGGTGGGGGGGAGGGGGAGTTATACATGCCACTTTTTTTTTTTTAGTGGTTCTGCTTTTAAAAGCCATTAAATCTTTATGTAGGATGCAAAGCCGGGGGAGGAAGCAAACGGGCCTGTAAGAGAGGGGTGAGCTCCTCCCAATGAAACCTAAAGTATGTGGGGCGCCTGGCTGGCTCAGTCAGTAGAGCATATGGCTGTTGGTCTTGGGGTCGTGAGTTCGAGCCCCACGTTGGGTGTGGAGTTTGCTTAAATGAACTTGAAAAAAATATAAAATAAAAAATAAAAAAATAAAGTGTGGCCCAAAGGCTGTCCCCAGCAGCACGTCCGGCTGCCGTCCTCCTCTTGCCCAGCACGTGCGGGCTGTTGGAGTCAGCCAGTCTCGGGGAGGCTCCGCTCCATCCGGGAGGCCTGGAAGCCTTCGCTCGAACTGTCCATCATCTTGGCCCTGCCTCTCAGCTTTTCTTTGAAACAGCTCAGCCCAAGAAGAATGTCACGCTGGAAGCTGTCGTGCGGGAGCCAGATGCAAGGCAGGGAGAGAAGGACCCCTTCCTGTTCCCCATCTCCACCCCGGACCCCATCCAGCACGTGTGCTCACACGGACACACACACATGCACACACACCCCAGGATGCAAATGATAACCGCAGAGCCATCACTTGTGAAGCTTGACAGAAAATAATGAGAAACACTAAATCTTTTATAAGGTCAACACTCGCCTTAGCCGAGCAGCTGTCAAACAAGAAAAGAATTTAGCGCCAGAGCCACGAAACTTCCATCGGCTCATTAAGCCCAACAGGGCCCGGCCTGGCGTGGCAGAGGAGACGTGGGGCCTTCCGTTTTGTGTCAGTAATTTGCGGCCGAGGAGGCAAGAAGAAACACCGGCGCCAAAGGGGCCTAGGGGGCGGCTGGGGAATCGTTAGCGCGCCAGGAGCGGCCTCGGCTCCTAATTGGAAGCATTGGGCATTATCAACCGAGGATTTGCCTCCGCTCCCTGACAGCTAGTGGGCCCAAAATGATCGCCCACTTGTCAGTGTAAAAGACCATTAAAAACAAGCCATTTTGATTTAATTGGAGGCGGTGCACTGTGGGGCCAGGTGAGGAGGCTCGTCAGCCCCGCTCATCCAGGCTGACGCCTCTCTCCCTGCGTGACGGGGGGCGGGGGGGGCAATGTGTGCCTTCCAGACTCTTCGCCTTTCAGAAACTGTCTGAGGAAGGAGTGAATGGGAGACGGAACGAGCCTTCACAGAGGCAGTGGAGGTTGTTTTCAATGGGGTTGTCAACAAATGTCCTGACAGGCAGGGAGGGGGGGTGCTTTTCTTTTCAGAGCCCAGATGATGGGAGTCTGCTTGGTGTTATTCTTTGGGGAGGTGACCACCAGGCGTCCAGCTGCCAGTGGGAGATGGGCTATTCCGTCGGGGTGCTTAGCCTGCTCTCCCCACTCCGAAACATCGAAGGATAGGATCTGGACAGTCACGGTGGACTGATCTTCAGTGGACAGCAGGACCCCGTCTTTTTTTTTTTTTTTTTAAAGATTTTATTTATTTATTTGACAGAGAGAGAGATAGCGAGAGCAGGAACACAAGCAGGGAGAGTGGGAGAGGGAGAAGTAGGCTTCCCGCCGAGCAGGGAGCCCGATGTGGGACTCGATCCCAGGACCCTGGGATCATGACCTGAGCCGAAGGCAGACGCTTAACGACTGAGCCACCCAGGCGCCCCAGGACCCCGTCTTTTATTTTAAGCTCAAGTAAGAGCCAAGGAGGGAGTTGATGAAGGAGGCGTGTGGCCGAGGCCCTTCAAGGAGTCTGTGAATGGACACCCCCTGCCACTCGGGCCGGCATCTCAGTCACGCTCCCCCAACGGAGGCCATGGTGCGGTGCCTGGACGAACATTCTACATCATCTCCGTCAGCAGAGGCCACTTGCTATAAATATTAACGCAGGCTCACAGCGGGCTCTCCCACCAGGGTGGGGGCCCCCAAGCACATGGAGCATCTATCTGTGTGTAGCTTTTGAATGCGAGTGTAGACTCCCTGGTGCCAGGGACTATATGTTCTGCATGTTGATGCTTGGTATCACGAACACCATGGGTACTTGATAAATATTAATTGGCGCTCGCAGATCTCAGAGAGGTCTACAGATTTGTATAGTAATCTCACCCCCGTCCCACAAGCAGTGACCTCATTTGCTGCCTACTGCTCGTCCAACAAGACAAGGCTTGCAGGAGCACAAGGTGCTGGAGGGGCGTCTTTGGGAGAGCGAGGGGGAGACACACCAGCCGATCCCCTCATAAACCTCCGCTGTTCATTTTGATGAAGGAGCAGGGTGGGAGGAGACACCAGATCCCCAGCGAGCATCAAATTCCAGAGCTCCAAATTTTGCTGCTGGTTTTAGACAATGGGGATTCCTTAATTACTTTCTCTGGAAATTTACCTGACAGTGCTTTCTCAGGTAGTGCAAGGTGGTTATCCGGGCGCTCGGTTCCTCGGTTGACAGAGTCTTTGATTTTGTGCTTGGTTGCAAATTAAGTCCTTTGCTGAGCCGTCCACACGGTACCCAGCAGTGCCTTACCGCTTATTCATACTGGCTGTTGAACAACTGTGCTTCTGCCAGGGAAGCGGGGAACACACTCAGATGTTTGGTGTCCATGGCCCATTGGGTTGGGGTGCTCATGATGAGGTTTGATGTCTTTCCCCTTTTTCCTTACTGAAATAACGAGCAGGAAGAATTTGGGGGGGTAACTCATAAGAAGAAACGGAACCTTTCTGTGGTTGACGGGACTGACCTTGTCAAGTCAGAAATAGGAATGGAGTTAAGTGTCCTCAGCTAGACAACAAGGACGTTATGCCATATTCTGGACGCTGTTCTGGGGAAAGAGTGACAGACAGGAGACTTCAAAGGTCTTGGGGTTACTCGACTGCTAGGGGTACTCCGTAGACACTAAAACAAATCTTGGCTAGATGGCTAGGTGGATGGATGGATGGATGGATGGATGGAAGGATGGATGGATGGATGGATGGAAGGATGGATGGATGGATGGACAAATGGATGAATGGGCAGATGGATGAACAGACGGATGGATGGATGGATGGATGGACGGATGGATGGACAGATGGATGGATAGGTGGACAGACGGATGGATGGATAGATGAACAGACTGATGAGTGGGTAGACAGAGGGGAAGTTGGATGAATTTACATTGATTTCTTATATTAAATGATTCAAGTGACACTGACCGCAGTCTCACAATATATAGAAAGGCAGTTCAAGCTGACAAATCTTTTTTTAAAAGGTTTTATTTATTTGTTTATTTATTTGAGAGAGAGAGTGCAAGCAGGGGGAGAAGCAGAGGGGAGAGGGAGAGAGGATCTGAAGCAGATTGAGCTGAGCACAAAGCCCGACGTGGGACTCAGTCTCATGACCCTGAGATCATGACCTGAGCCGAAACCAAGAGCCAGACACCTAACTGACTGAGCCACCCAGGCGCCCCAAGATGACAGATGTTCTATGACTGTGGATAAAGGTAGGGATACAACACCGGGTGGCAGAGATCATGGCACCTGGGCAGTCCACTGTCACTGCCACATAGTCCCCCACCTCTGACATTCAGAGCTCTGTACCCAGAGGAACCATCAAGAATCTAGGCATCCATACAGAGACAGTCTTTGCAGGGCTGTCACTTAAAAGGGGGGCAGGTGATTCTGTGAAAGGAGGCAGATTTTGGCTAAACGTGAGAAAGAAGTGGCTGTGCACCATACTGTGTCCCCTGAACGTTCCTGCATTGAAGCCCTGCCCCCAATGTGATGGCATTTGGGGTGGGGCCTTAGGGAGTAACTGGGTTCAGACAAGGTCACGAGGGCGCCCTCCACGTAGGGATTAGTG
Organism: Phoca vitulina; assembly: GCF_004348235.1. Lineage (NCBI taxonomy): Eukaryota > Metazoa > Chordata > Mammalia > Carnivora > Phocidae > Phoca > Phoca vitulina. The sequence continues at coordinate 29,626,093 of NW_022589724.1, read as the reverse complement.
CCCTTAGAAGAAGAGGCACCGCAGAGCTGGCTTTCTCTCTCTCCGTGCCGTGTGAGGACATGGCGGGAAGGTGCCTCCTGCAACCAGGGAGAGTCTCACCAGAACCGCACCCTGCAGCCGCCCTGATCTCAGGCGCACAGCCATCAGAACTAAGAAATCGACGCCTCTACGTAAGCCACCCAGTCTACAGTATTCTGTTACAGCAGCCTGAGCCGATTAAGACGGAAGTTCATAATCCTCCGGGCTGTTTAACCGATGAGAGCCTGCCTCTCGCAGGCATGTTTCCGTTGGAAGGCCCCAGCATGCTTCAGAGCAAACATACGGAGGTGCACCCACATGCCATGGTAGATACATGTTTTAAACATCCCTGTGCAGAGCACGTGACATTGACCAGGGAGCTCCAGGAGCTGCTTGCTGAAGATGCAGGCTTGGGGGCACCTGGGTGGCTCAGTCGGTTGAGCATCTGTCTTTGGCTCAGGTCACGATCCCCGGGGTCCTGGGATCAAGCTCTGCGTCGGGCTCCCTGCCCAGCAGGGAGCCTGCTTCTCCCTCTCCCTCTGCCACTCCCCCTGCTTGTGTTCTCTCGTTCTCTCTCTGTTAAATAAATAAATAAATAAATAAATAAATCTTAAAGAAAGAAAATGCAGGCTTGGAGGCTACCCCAGACCCACTAGAATGGATCCTGGGGTGGGCCCTGGAATCTGCATATTTTTTTAGAGAGAGAGAGTGTGAGCAGAGTTGGGGGAGGGGCAGAGGGAGAGAGAGAATCCCAAGCAGACTCCACACTCAGCTCAGAGCCCATCACGAGGCCCGATCTCACGACCCTGAGATCATGACCTGAGCCGAAATCAAGAGCCAGACGCTCAACCGACTGAGCCCCACCAAGGTGCCCCTGGAATCTGCATTTTAAAGCCCTCCTCCAAGCTGGAGACCTGTGCATCTGTAGGAGCAGGTGCCAAAGCCCCGTCCAACACAGAGGTTCTGTTGCTCCATGACCATCCCCTGGCCAGGCCCACGCCAAGCGCTTCCCATGCACGACGGCACTGGCCCTCTGGTCCTGTCCCCACTTTACGGGTGCGGGTGCACAGGCCGGCACAAGGCAGGCAGGCGAACCCACAGGCTCAGCCCTCCCGCCCGCTCCGTCTCTGCCTCATGCCTTTTCCTGCAGCAGGCCTGCGATCAGTGGCCTCTTTCCTTTTTGGCCTTGGGGCCAAATTGCAATTTAAAAGGTGCTCAGGGGTTTTATCAAGGTCTAAAGGCTTTCAGGGCAGTGGGAAGTTTTGTTTATTGCAAGGGCTTAAATCAGCCAGAGCAGGGCTGGCCACGACCCTCTGGACACCTATAAAACCCCAGTTCCTGACCGCCCTTCACTCTCCTTCACGGGTCCTGCATTTAGCCCCCAGCTGGCCCCTGACCTCAGTTTCAGGTCCATAGTATTTATCGGCTCCACCAAGGCCCGCGGCCTGGGGCAGCCGGTCAGAGGGCCCACGCCTCCCCTCTGCTAGTCGTTAGCGCTGGACCTGGGCACATGGTTTTAGGCCTCCCAGCACAGTCCCTTGCCCTCTGACACAGCACGGCTCTTCTCAGCCACAGAGGGCTAGTGGGAGCGATGGTACAAAATGGACTATTCCTCAAAGCACCGAAGAGGTGCTCTGGGTGTGTGAGTGCTGAGTGTTGTTATCATTGCTGCCTTCGCGAAGGAACGCTGCCCCCGGGGGACTTCTTGGACACTCTTCCCTCTGCTCATCCAGCCACTGGACTGGGGTCACACTGCCCACATTCTTGTGTGTGTGATCTAACGCATCATTTCCCAGGACGTCTCTGAGGAGAGGAAGGAAGAGGCCAGCAAACGCCCCTATTTCTGAGGGACACTGAGGGATCCTGGGGGGGGGTCCACTGTGTTGATTGCTTGCGGCTCCGAGACACGAGGTTCGCCTTGCCCGCACTTTTGACAAAGCTCAGTGTACCTGAGCAAATCATCTAACCTGTGTATAGCTGGAACCTGCTGCTGGCCACGTGCTGGGCAGCTCTGGATCCTGACCTGGGAACAGCATGGGTGCCCGGTGACAGAGTCGGATGCATGGGGATACGTGGCAATGAGGCACTCGGAGGTTAGGCCCAAGTCCTGCTCGAGCCAGGAGTTTCCCTTAAATCACCAAGAACTGTTCTCTTGGGGAAGAGCCAGAAGAAGAAACTGGGGATCCCCAAAGTCCCACCGACTCCCCCAAATTCAAGGTGGGATTCTAGCTATCTCTAGAGGTTAGAAATCTATACCTGATGCCAAAACAAGCTGTCTTGTCTATTTTCTGGTTGATTCTCAACACAAAATTTGAGATGTTTTTGCCTCCTGGTCGGGGAGAAGAGCTTCCTGTAGAGAACAGAGAGTTCCCAGGCACCGAAGTGTTAAGGGGACAGTCAGGCTGGGGGTCCCCAGTTAGAAGCACCAGCTCCCACTTCTCTGGGCCCCAACATAGACGCCTGGCGTCTCCCTCCGTGACCTGGGAACCCAGACTCGTCCCGCCGTACCAGGAGCTTTACTGCTGTCCCCCACCTCCTGCGGCCCCCCCCTTCCCCTTGTTCCCATCCCCAGAGCTTCAGCTCTGGCTCTTTGTGACTTGCCAGTATTGAACAGCAATGTCACCTCACGAGCAGGTGCCTAAACATTCTGTCCCTCCAAGGTGCCGGTTTATGTAAAACCAATTAAGCCCCCGCTTTTATCTCTCCAGCGAGGCAGCTCTTCTGCATACTGATCTGATTTCTAATGGGGGCATCCATATTTAGGGGAGAAATGTCAACTTCATCAGGACCTCTGAATCCTCTGAATCACTCTTCCTAGTGCCCTGTTTCCGCGTGTGACACATTCCATCCCGGCGCTTGGAGCCTGACGTGGCAACATGGGATGATTCTTATTCCAACACGACAGAGCGACAGGATTCTTAAAATACATCACTTGTGCAGGGACCTCGGGGAGGAGCAGATCTGGCATCTGTCCTTCCTGTGTCTGGAAGGAGTGACTTTGGGGCTGAACACACCTGTCCAGAGAAGGGCTTCTAGTTCGTTGGCCCTTTGGAGCCCTTTGGAGAGGTGGCTGCAGTGGGTGGACAGGCTCAAAGCCCGCTCTGGGGGTTTAACAGAGAGTTAACTTCCCAGCCGGCTATGATTTGTAAGGGAGCTTAAAGGTGGGAAAGAAAATCCTTTTCTTAGATTCAGCAGCTTTCACTAATCAGCTGCATCTCTGGGTGTCACTGCTTGGCTGACTACTGATTTTTTTTCCTGCCGTCTCCGGTTCTATTAGGGAGTCAGGGGCCCAGGAGACCTGAGGCAGGGTTAGTCTTCCACAAAGAGAGGAGCCTGATCCCAGCATTCAGAGCACAAGAGCTTGTAAATCAAACTGTTAGCTTAATAGCTTGGGCCATTATTCTAAAGCAGTGGGGCTGAAACCAAAAGCCAAATGAAAATATAGTCAATTTGTTCATACTTTAGTGACTGAACGACTATGTAATGTCAGTGGGTATCGGCCCTGGGGAAGACAGGTCTGTCGGGGGAGAGGCGCAGTGTTCGGCGTGAGGGGTGACCTCGAGATGCTTGGGCAAACCTCCCTCTGAAATGGGTTTGGGATCCCCAATTATAACACAGACTTGGCCATAGAGAGCCAGACTCAGGGAGCCGGCCGTCTTCACTGCTGGGAGAGCGCAGGCCTCTGATCTCCGCGCCTGATGGAAACCCAGCGCGAGAAACCAAGCGTTGCGAGCAGCACCGGAGGGCCTGTGAGTTCAGGAGGGCCTGGGCTGAAGGGCCTTGAGTCCTGGGACAAGCGCCCGAAGAAGGATGTAGCGTCCCTACCCTTCAAACACATTAAAAAAAAAATAGCCTTACTGGTTTTGTAAAAGTCATATCCTCACTGTAAAAATTCAAACAATGCAGAGAAGAGCATGAGAGAAAGTAAAACTCAGCCTCACACCACTCCAGGGGTCACCGCTGCTGCTGCCTGAGGACCCCTCCCTCTGGATGTCTGTCCCTGAGCACGGGTCCCTGTGCAGATGTGTGGACGCCTCTGTCCCAACGGCATCACGCAGCACGGGGTCTTTCCCCAGCAGTGGGTTAGGAACGTGGCAGTAAGTAGCCTAAGGTCATTATTTGCAGTGGCTGTATACTATTTCACAGGATTATATCTTGTCTGTGCAATGTCAGTTCAGGATCTCTCAGCTCGTACTGAAGACGCCTCTTCACTGGCACGTCCGGGCTTTCACCATTGTGGGGGTGCCACCATAAATACGTGGGACCCACTCCCCCCAGATATTTGTCTTTGGGCTGGTATCACTGGCAATCTTTGTAAAGAAGGATAAATCGTCTATTTTTCTTGACTTAATATCAGGCAGCCATAGGATGCACAGTTCAGACTGGGTCACTTTTGAGAGCAGAAGGTGGGCACTATTAGTAATCCCACCTCCCAGGGGCGCCTGGGTGGCTCAGATGGTTAAGCGTCTGCCTTAGGCTCAGGTCATGATCCCAGGGTCCTGGAATCGAGCCCTGCACCGGGCTCCCTGCTCCGCAGGAAGCCTGCTTCTCCCTCTCCCTCTCCCACTCCCCTTGCTTGTGTTTCCTCTCTCGCTGTATCTCTCTCTGTCAAATAAAATCTTAAAAAATAATAATAATCCCACCTCCCAACAGGCAAGCCTGGATTCTGGCCCCTGCCTGGAAAACCCAAGCAGGGTTCTGCAAAAAGCAGGTGAGCCGGGTGGGCCAGCCTGTACCAGGATGATGTTGATGGGGCTTTGGTTATGCAGCTTGCCCCCGGCCCCAGCTCCGGCTGCCAACTAGGGTTGGGGTCTCCCCAGCATTTCAGGCTTCTGGACACCAGGGGGTGGAGCTGCCCCAAACTTCCCCGTCTAGCTGTCCAGCCCTGTGTGTTAAGGGGACAGTCAGGCTGGGGGTCCCCAGTTAGAAGCACCCTGGCCGCTCACCAGTGACCCTACAGCAGCCTGATGTCGGCACCGAGAGCAGGGCTTGGCACAAAGATGCTGAACGAGATTTGTGTATGAATGAGGGAATGAAGGAATGATCACCAGGCCCATCCCCAGGGCAGATGCCATGTGTTGGCACCTGAATAGAGTCCAGGTGCCCTGCTGAATGTATACGTGTGTCCTCATCGAATCCTTCTGCTAGCCCCATTTTCAGAAGACGGAACAGGGACGTGGACCGGTAAAACCATGTGACAGGTAGGGAGAGGCAGGGTCGCCATGTGACCCAGGTCCGCTGCCCCTGAGTCAGGTGCGCACTCAGGGAATGCGGGTTCCCTCCTCCCTCCCCGCAGCCCCCGGCACATCTGTGAAGGGCACGAGCCCAAGTGCCGCTGGGCACAGAGGCTACCGGCTGCAAGCCCAGCGGTCCCTCCACTCAGGGATGGGAGGCGGTGCGTGCACATCCCGTCCCCAAAATGGGAGCCTGAGGAGGGGTCTGAGCCGTTTCCCCTGACGGTTCACTCTGGGTTTGGGGTCCACCACCTTGAGCCGTGACCCTGGGATCGTGAGCCTTCGGTTGAAGGAGACCCTTAAGAACAGTGCTACCCTCACTTTCAGATGAGGAAACTGAGGCCCAGAGAGCCTCTTAGCTGACTGGTGGCAGGGCATACCTACATGACCCTCTCTCTGGGCCCCACGCATCCGGGGCAGTGGCTGGTGGTACAGACCAGAATGGGCGCTGGAAGCCCAGGCAGCCCTGCGGCTGGTCCCGCGGGTGCGGTCCCGGGTGGGCCCAGGACGCCGCTGAGCGCCCCGCGAGGTGCCGGGCCGGGGAGGGTCTGGGCAGCCCCCTCGAGGTGCAGGGAGCCAGCTTGCTCCGCGTTGACCCAGCGCAAGGAGCAGGCCGCCGCGCCCCTGCCTGCTGCTTTTCCATGTGAGAGGTGTTTAATTATTTCTGACAGGGTTCAGCGTCGACATCTGTTCGCGAGCGGGGAGAGTCCATTTAGGTTATCCATCACTGTGACAGGTTCAACTTTTTTGGAAGCGCTTTTCCCTTTTATAATGGGGCTGGGGTGGGGAGGGGGGGTGGTGGCTGGGCACAGACATGAGGCACAGACAAAGACCCTCTTGGGGCCCCGTGCAGGACGCTGCGTAGCCCCCGGCCACCACCGTCGCTGCCGCACTGGCCCCGGACCCGGTCGGGGCTGCCAGGATGGGGGACGCCAGGATGGTCAGGTTGGGAAGGGGCTTTCAGCGGGTCTGTGAAAGGCTTTTAACTCTTCTGTACTCTACTGGTCATCCATTCATTCATCTCCTCCTTCATTCATTCTTCCTGCAGACTTTCACTGACCACTCAGTGGGTGCGGGGCTCTGTGGATGCTGTGGGGGTCACAACAGGCATGGTCCTTAGGGGCTCACATTTTGCTGGGGAAGATGGACAACTAATTGCCCAATTAACTAATTAATTGCAATGAGGATGCATACTCTGAAAGGGAGAAAGGGGCCCTGCTGGGCTGAAGAGGCACCTGCTGGGTTGCAGCCAGAAGTGAGGGAAGGATCCTCAGGAGGCCCTGGACTTCCGCGGCCCTGGACAGAATCCGGGACCCTTTCTTACAGGGCATGTTCCTTCAGCCTGCAGAGCCTCAGGCTCCACATCTGCTGAATGGGGACAGCGTTTCTACGAAATAATGCATGTCTAGTGCTTGGCTCACAGTGAGAGCTAATAAACACTTCCCATTGGTAGTATTTCCCAAAAGGGGGGGACCAAGTGTTGCATCCATAAAGGCATCACTCTGGGGGGTTAGGGTCTCCGCTGGGCTGACCACGGTGGCACCCAGGGACAAGCCTTGCTCTGAGAGTCCTGCAGAGGAACTTCCAGAAACCCATGAACATCCCCCAAAAGACGAAAAGTGCCCTGTGAATCCTGGGGCTGGCATGTTTATTCTTTCTCGTTTCTGTGGCACAGTGGGTAGTGTGTTGGAGGTTGGGGCCAACGGTCAGAGGAGCCAGGCTTCCCAGCCCCCCACCCCGCTCACTGGGGGAGGACAGCTCAAATTCTGCTTCCCCTCTGTGCCACGGAGCAGTGGGGGGGATACTCGCTCTGAAGATGAAGTGCACTAATACGCGGAAATGACTCAGCTCAGTGCCTGGCACCGAATCAAAGGGTGGCATTTACAGGTTACCTCCTGTTGCTCCTGACCGTATTTCAGTGACAGCAATCTAGAATGGAAGAGCCCAGCACAGCTGAGTCAAAGCCCCTCTTTTGAAAATAGAAACTGGTTTGTTCATGTCCGACTCTGGGCCAGGCACCGTGGGGACACCGGCGTGGGAGACATGCTCTCCTGATGGGGGAGAGTCGGGGTGGGGATTGGGGTGAGGGCCCTTTCCTTGCTCCTCTGGCCCAAGACCGCCTGAGCCCTCCTTTGTCCCCTGCCTCAGTAGCTCTGGGCAGATTCTAAATCAGAGCCAAGGGGCTGGGGGTGGGGGGTGACACTGCAGAACTGAGTGTTGTGGAGGGCATCTCATGCTCACGGAGCTCTGGGTCCCTGTCCCTCCCCAGGCAACATCCCAGGGAAAATCAGAGAGAAAAATCAGAGCTAAAAGAGCAAAGGAGGGGCCAGGAAGGAAGCTGTGGAGAGAGGAGTGAGGGGGAGGAATATGGTTAAAAAGGCAGGATATTGGGGGAGACTGAGAAACCAGAGCAGAGCCACGCAGCCAGGCTGGAGGAGCTACAAAGCGACAGGGGCAGGGACTCCCGGCACCTTCTGCTCGGCGCCCAGTCACGTTCGTGTGCGGGGTGGTACGGGCTGACGGGCAGCGGGCGAATGGTCACTGACATATGCTGACAGAGGCCACTTGGGCAGGTCACAAGGGGCCGCGTCGGGGGGCAAGCAGGCTTCTCCTCGAAGCTCGGCAGCTTGTTCGATTGCATTAGGCTCAGGAAGGCACTGTCCCCTTCATTGTCCAAATTGCAGTTTAACTCAATACTGCGGGTGGGCTGGGCTGGCCAGGAACATTGCTTTGTCCAGCTGTCTTCCTGGGGCCAGGCATGTCCCTGTGGCCCCCTAGAAAGGCTCGCTGGGCCCGAGTTGGGCAGGCACAGCTCCCCTCCCACTCAGAAGCCGCTGTCCCCAAACCTCCCGGTTCCCCCCTCTGAACAGCCAACCGGTGGCTAGAAGTCCACAGCATTTCACTGTCTAGAGGACAGGTAAAGAACGGGCAGAGTGAGAGGCATCCACCCTAGGTGAGGGAAGGGGCATTTGGAGGCGAGACCGACCTTCTGGAAGTGAGGCATATGCCAGAGGGCATCCAGCTTCACTGGCGGCTTGTACTTTCTCAGCTGACTGCTCCGGGTCTCATACAGCTTCCCCAGGATCACCTGCGGGCCAGAGAAATGCAGAGGTGAGGTGGTCTCCTGGCTCGCGGAGGAGCCCGACCTATGATGAGGGGAGGCGAGGGCAGAGGGTTGGGCTTCCTGGTGTTGCAGACCCGTGGGTCACGTTCCTCCTGCCTCCGGCCCTTCTCCAAGGCTGATGTCACGGCACTCGCTCCCCTGGCCACTGCTCAGTGGCCTCCGGCGTGGGACCCCCCCCACCCCGTGCTGCGAGCATGTTGATCTGTTTCTGGTTTGGCCCCTAGAACTCACAGGTTGCTTCACAGAGAGGTAACTTTCCCGTGATCTGATCCAGCTTGAGCTTTGGGGATCCTCGTGGCACATGGCCCCTACTAAGGTCCTGGACGGGCCCTATTCGTGTGCTCTGTTTCTCTAAAATTTGTGATAGTCATATGTTTTGTTGTGTACTTTCTCTTTTCTTTCTTTTTTTTCATGGAAGTATAGCTGACCCGCAATGTTAGGTTAGTTTCGGGTGGACAGCGTAGCGATTCGACATGCCATCTGTCACCATACGACCCTGTTACAGCACCATTGACTGTATTCCCTGGGCGGAATCTTTTATCCGGGACTTATGCATTCCATCACTGGAAGCCTGTATGTCCCGCTCCCCTTCAGTAGGTCCTTTGGATCAGCGTCTTCTCTGCCTTCTAGAACAGTATCTGCAAACCAGAGATGCTCTCCAGCTGAGAGTCACCACGCCTGCCTTCAGAGTTGGAGGGATGCATGCACCCCCCTTTCCCCTTCCTAAGTGGAAATGGATCTCCCCGCTGGAAATGGGTCGCCGATGCTTGACAGACGGGGTTGGTTACCGTAGGATTTGCTGAATTCAGCACTGAGCGGAGGGGCCCAAGATGAGGACTCACTACATGGAAGCTGTGCCGAGAATTTCCATTTGAGGACACCACCATCCAAACCCCAGGACATCCTTTGCGGCTGGAGAGACAGGCTTCCCCTCGGATGGTGGCAGCTTGACCTTTCAGACCAGCCATCTTATCAACCCCAGGCCCCAGCCCCAGTGTTTGTGCGTCTGGGTGTTCCTCCCAGTTTGTTAGACAATGTACAGCCACAGAGAATCTTGGAACAGGAAGAGAACCCTGGGGTTGGTTCCACAAGTGTTTTCTGAGCGCCTACCATGCGCTAGGCACGGCACGGCGGGCCCTTTCTGACCCTTTCTTTCCCCAGTGAGGGAACTGAGGCCCTAACTAAGTGGCGGCTCCCTCAGAGTCACACCCGGGGAGCGGGCCCCAGTTCCCAGCCAGTGCTTGGAGTGGAGCCACTCCCATTAGTGGGGTGCTCTGCCAAACAGGGAGGGGCACTGGCCACGGTTGTCTCTAACGTCAGAAGATGTGTCCCCGGGAGCTCGGTTTTCCATGGATTTGCGACACTCTGAGTCCCTGTGAAATTGCCACTAATTAAAAAACACGACCAAACTGGAGCTATAAAGCGGTTTGTAATGGCAGCGCTCCCTCTGAAACTGGTCGTTACCATATAAGTCAACTCTTTCTTGAGCCATTAACGAATAAACTAGTCATGGGCTGCTTTTAAAATGTTATTACAGCACTCTGCTTTTTAGTGAGCTGGTGTCTCGTTCTCTACCAACGTCAAGGACAGTGGGAGGGGCCCCCTGCCCCTCAGTGACGCTCCCGGCCTGTCCTGAAGGCGCCAGGATCCTCGGTAAAACTCTTCGGCTCCCCAGTTTGGCTCTAGAACATCTTTGCCCTGTTGCTGAACTCCAGGCTTTCCCATAATTAGCAGGGGTGGGACCTTGCCATCAAGAAGAGCCAAGACTCTGGGGCTACACACACACCCCCCGAGTCCGGGCCTGGCTCTGACGCCTTTAGCCAGTCGCTTAATCCCTCTGTGCCTACGTTTGCCCACATGAAAATGAAATAACCGAGACAACCTGATGAGATCCCCGCCTCATGGTGTGCTCAGGAGACGGAATGCGGGAACACGGGTGCACGCTCAGCCCAGCTCCCTGCCCGGAGCAAGGCAGAGGGAGAACACTGGCTGGATTGCTGCACCAACCAGACACGCGAAGATCGTGCTTCTAGTGAAATCCGTGTGGCACTAGGTGCACATCAGTCTGGATCGACTGCAGCTCACACCGTTAGCAACTGGCAGCGTGGGGACGTGGTTCTGTCCTCAGCCTCAATTTCCCTGTGCGGGCACCGCCTCTCTGAGGCTCAGTTTCCATGCCCAGGAAATAGGAATAATGCCCCCCTTGGGGGCTTTTGTCAGACATAAACGAAACGATGTGTATGATGTACAGGATGGGTTTAGCATGTGGCCTATTCATCAGTTTGAAAAGAAAATGTATTCCTAAAGTATAACAAAATGTGTTCTTTATGGCATCCTGCTTTATTAGCCTTTTCTTTAGTACAGGGCATATTTCTGTCCCGGCCGGGTCAGGTCAGTTGAAAATCAGATTTCTGGATGGGCGGAGTCGTGGAGGTTTGGTGGAAGGAGTCCCCGGGTAGGAGCTGGGACACCGGGTTCTGCTCCTGCGTCAGAGGTACACAGGGCCGGGCCAGAATCTTCCACTCTCAGGCTTGAGCAGGGGTTGTGTGTGATCATCACCAAGACCCTTTTAGCACAGCACCTAGCAGCTTGGTTGCCACCCCCAGCCTCGCCCCTCCCCATTTGTGACAAACGTGCACAAATGTCAGTCTCACAGCTTTGCCAGGCCAGCCCCTCCCTCCACTCCCATTCCAAATGGGGGCCACTCTGGAGTGGGGGATGCATTTACCTTGTGCTTTTTCTCCAGTTTAATGGCTTTCTGGGTGGCCTTCTGCTCCTGCACCCAAAGCTGCTGGTAGCGATGCTGCAGTAGGTCAAAGAAAGGGGTGGAAGGCCTGCGGGGAGGAAGCGCAGAGAGGCTTGAGGCCTTGGAAGGCCGCCCCATTCTGACCGAGGATGCCCACCTGACCCTCAGGACTGTGCTCTGGGAGATGGTGACAAAGCCTCCCCCCCGCCCCCCCCCGCCAAAAAGCGGACTATAGACAGGCTTGTTGGAGCCCTCTTTTCAACTAGACCTTGCCCTTGGGCCTTGGGCCTTGCCCTTGGTCTGCTGAAGCCAGTCTTCACAAAGAATCTGTGAAGTCAATCCCCCATCCCACCCCCCGTCGGTATCAGTATCTGATCACCTTGGCCTGCCTTTACCCAGAATCCCATCGGGTCAGTTCAGTGAGCATCGCCCTGCCCTTTATGTGTCCTTCCCTGACCCTCACCCCCTGCTCCCGGGCTGTAAGTCCCCACCTGTGCTGTATTCATAACGGGGCCCCGTGCTGCACTAAGTCTCTTTCTCCTTGTGCGGTAGCACTGTGTGAAATCATTGCCACCTCTCGTTTCTGACTCTGGCTCTCCTTGACAAGGGTCTCCAGCCTGGGAGAGCGCATACCCTGTGCCGCGCATTTTGTTCACCCCACCCCTTCGCAACGCTGTCAGACGGGTACCATCCCTATCCCCATCCCAGAGCCTTGGGGGGGCGGCGAGTGAGACCTGCCCAGAGTAGCCGAATAGGTAACAGGTGACAAGGGCAAGTTCTTCACGGAAGAACCAGAGCTAATGATTGCAGGAGGGAATGATGGAGCCAAGGGGGCGCGGGAATCACCGGGGTGCCGCTCCCAGCCAAAGAACAGGTGGAGGTAATAATAATCATCAGTGGCTGCTAAGGCCATTCGGTGGAGACTCTACAATGCGTGGGGCAGGCTGCAGCAGCTGAACCAAATGACCCATTTCTTTATTGTGGGAAAATATATACACAACACACAATTTACCCACACAATCGATCTTACCATTTCTGAGAATGACAAGCAGACATCTGTGATATATAGTGGGAGGTACGCAGTACCATCCACCCAAAATTCTTTGGGAAAAGAAACCAAAGTACCCTGACAGTCATCAGATTTCTAGACAAGCACCGTCAAATCAAAATACAACACAAGTCACCTTGTAACGAGGACTTTTCCAGGAGCAACGTGATAAAGGAACAAGCAGAATTAATTTTACTCATATATTTTATCCCTCTCATTACCAATGTATTTTATTGACCTAATCTAGCCAAAATATTAACACACCAACATATAATCCTTTTAAAATATTCATGGGGTGTTCGAAAGATTCAGTTTTGAAATTTGAATTTGGGACCCCTGGGTGGCTTAGTCGTTAAGCGTCTGCCGTCGGCTCAGGTCATGATCCCGGGGTCCTGGGATCGAGCCCCGCATGGGGCTCCCTGCTCGGCGGGGAGTCTGCTTCTCCCTCTGCCTGCTGCTCCCCCTGCTTGTGCACGCTCTCTGACAAATAAATAAATAAAATCTTTAAAAAAACAGAAATTTGAATTTAAATTAGTCAAAATTAAATACGAAGGTAGATTCAGCTCCTCAGTGGCACCAGCCGCGTTGCAAGGGCTCAGTAACCACCTGTGGCCGGGGCCGCCGCACCAGATACACAGCTGTCGGCCTGCCTGCCACGCCTCGCAGGAAGCGCACGGCGTGGGGAGCGTGCTACGCACCCCCGTGATGATGCCGAGTGCCCCGTGCCGAGTCCCGAGTCCCAAGCGTGGGACGTTCTGCAGGACAAGTGGCTCGAGCACCTCAGCAAACAAAGGACCGTGGAAGGGAGGAGGAGGCAGTGGGGTAGATTACAGTGACCTAAGAAACGCACCCACCAGGTGCAGTCTGCGGACCTCGTTCGGATCCCGAGTCAAGCAGACCATCAGTGGGGAGGTATGTTTTGGGGCAACCGGGGCCAAGTGAACACTAGCTGAGGTTTGGAAGTTATTTAAGTGTTTCTGTTGGAGATGCATATAGAAGGGCTTGTGGGTGGAATAATTGGTTGTTTACAATTTGCTTTAAAAAGGAACTTCCGCAAATAATAAAATACAGTAAAGTGAAAACGGACGGCAGGGCATATCGATAATGGTTGGAGCTGTGTGGTGGGGGTTGGTCACGGGCACGTACTATAGTGTCTGCGATACTTTCGTGCATGTTTAAAATTTTTCATCCTAAGCAAAAAGAGAAAAAGAAGAAGAAACTGTGAATCAGGCTCATTGTTTTCCCCCGTCATGTCTTTCTGACCTTCCTTTTGATGGTGAGCAATCCTAGCCAGCTTTTCTGCCTCTCACGTCTGAGCTGATTATTTCCTCATTTCCCTGGGCCAGAGAGCCTCAGATTTTTTTGGTGCATAAGAACCCCAGAGGTTCTGAGTTAGGAAGTGGGACGGGGGCCCAAGAAATCACATTTTCAGCAAATATAGTTCTGACACAGGGTGTGTGGGTTGAAGGGTAAGCCCTCCAAGTGGTGTTTCCATCCTCATCCCTAGAACCTGTGGATATGACTTTATTTGGAAAAAGGGCTTTTGCAGAGGTAGTCCAGTTAAGGATCTTGAGATGGGATTAATAACTATGCAAATGCTTTTTGCACTTGTCCAAAGACAAGGGTCCTCATACGAGGACATACAGCAAAGAGAGACACAGGGGGAAGAGGAGGAGGTGCGGGCGGGGGGACAAAAGATGACAGCACAGTGATGGGGCCGCAAGCCAAGCATACCTGGGGCCACCGGAGGCTGGAAGAGGCGGGGCGGGTTTCTCCACTAAAGCCTCCAGAGGGAGCACGACCCTACCCCCACCTTGCAAAATTCTGGCCTCCAGAACCGTGAGAGAATATGCGTCTGTTGCTTTAAGCCAACAAGTGCATGGTAGTTTGTGACGGGGAGCCCGGGAGCTAACACACAGGGGTTCCTCAGCCCACCTAGGGGAAACACCAGTAGAAACCGCCCTCTGGATGACGTCTAGAGTAGGTCCCGAGACTAGAAATCAGGGTCTCACAGCTGAAGGAACCACAGAGCAGCATTTTGCAACCTGGCATGTGCGCGTGGGTCACCGGGGGATCTCGTTACAGGTACATTCTCGTTCAGTGGGTCTGGAGAGGTCACAGGTGTTGTGGCCCAGGACCCCACACTTTGGGGCTTAAGACCTAGCCCCAGAGGTCTTAGCCTCCGAAGTCCCAAGAGTTGTGGACAGTACCTTCTGAGCAGGTGTCTCAGGGGGAGGATCCACGGCTTTTCTCATTGCTTTTCTGGAAATGCAAGCACCCCAGGGAAGGTTCCATTCTTCCCAGTGACCTTATCTCACGACTGGGGAGTGCAGAAATGGAAGTATTAAGAAGAGACACCCCCCCCCCCATCCTGAGACAAACCTTGAGCCTCTCTAGCTTTGTGTGTTTTTGGTTTTTTTTAGAGGGGGAGGGGCAGAGGGACAGGGAGAGAGAGAATATTTTTTCAATTTTTATTTATTTTATTTTTTTTAAAGATTTTATTTATTTGTCAGAGAGAGTGAGAGCACAAACAGGGGGAGGGGCAGAGGGAGAAGCAGGCTCCTTACTGAGCAAGGAGCCCAATGCGGGACTCGATCCCAGGACCCTGGGATCATGACATGAGCCAAAGGCAGATGCTTAACCAACTGAGCCACCCAGGTGTCCCGGAGAGAGAGAATTTTAAGTAGGCTCCACATCCAGTGTGGAACCCAACAATGGGCTCAATCTCCCTGAGATCAAGACCTGAGCCGAAACCAAGAGGCAGATATTTAACTGCCTGAGCCACCCAGGCGCCCCTCTGGCTTTGTGTTCGATTTGGCCTGCACAGCAGTCTTAACAGACTTTGAGATTGTCATCAACAGTTAAAAGTTGGGAAATTTTACATTAAAAACCAACTTTCCAGACTCTCTTGAAAATGTGCAGCTTCTGACCGTGTGGTCTCTATGTAGCAACTACTGGGTGGAGCCAAGTGTCACCTGTCACTTCGCCCCATGCCTCTCCCTTCCCTGTTGCCCCTTTACCTGCGCCCTGCACCCCATCCATTCTCCTGGTGTAGTCTGACTCCCCAGTATGCAGACTTTCGTGGGACTGGGCTGAGCAGGGACTCTATTTGAGCAAAGCCTCAGGGGCTCTGAAATGCCACTTTACAGAGCAGCCTGCCGGGCGGCTACAAACAGTGGCTCTTTGTTTTCTGGTTCCTTTACCCCTGTGGTGACTTTTATTGCTTAATTATTACACGCCCCATGCTTCTGAGCAGCCTAATTTATGGCCATGCTTTCTAATGACATGAGATGCGTAACCTCACAGTATCTCCCCCCAGAGGCCGTTCACAACAGAAGAGCGGTCTTCCCAGCAGCCCCCACTGCAGGCATCACCAAGAGCCTCCCTTTGAGGCCCCCCTACAGCCTGGGCCGACCGGCTTTGTGTCCTGTACGGCCAGTGGTTATTACCTGGAGACAGGCAGGGAGGGGCTCGGGGCGGGAGAACAGCTGAGAAACCTTGGGGGTCACGGCCCCAGCCCGGCTGGCTGAGGGAGATCCAGCAGATTCTGCCCATTTGTGCTCTGGCTCATTAACTTGGATAAAAAGGTGGGGAGGCTTGTCAGGACACAAATCGGATCACATCACCCTTTCCTGTTTTAACCCTAAGCCTAGACTCCGGGCCATGGGCCCCCACCTGGCTTACTCTCGGCTTCTCCCGGTCTCAGCCGTGGGGCCGCCTCCTCAGCCAGCCTGCCCGACAGCCCATCCTCGGCCGCCCCCCCCGCCAGGTGCCTGCCCACGCACAAGTGCTCCGGGTCATTGGTTCTCTGGTTTGTCACCGACCTCGGCCACTGGATGCCAACACCACCAGGGCAGGAATGGTTCCTGTGAGCGGCACAGTGTTGCTCTCAGCAATTACGTGTTGTTGAGAAAGAGGGAAGGCAAATCAGAGAAAGAAAGACCAGGCAAAGTTCTGGGAGATACACTTTTTCATAATTCAGGGTATTGTACGTTAGGCTATGTAGAAGGTATAATAAAGGCCGTAAGTTGATGGACGCTGCCGCTCGATGGACGAAGGACAGTCTTCTCAACAGATGGCGTGGAAATGATTGGACATAGTGGGCAAAACCCCACAAAATAGCTCTCGACCGGAGTCGCAGACCTTCCACAAGAATGAACTCAAAATGGATCATGGATTTTGATGTGAAGGTAAACCGATTAAAGTTCCCCAAAAAACGCAGGAGGAAATCTTTAGGAACTCAGGCCTGGCTTGGTGCTGACTTCTGAGACTTGGCATCAAAAGCATGACCCGTAAGAGAAAACAGAAGTGATAAATCGGACTTCTTCAAAATGAAGAACTTTTGCTCTGTGGAAGGTCCTCTCAAGAAGATGAAAAGACCAGCTACCCAGACTGGGAGGAGGTCCCTGCAAACCACACATCTGGCCAAGCGCTCCTCTCTAGAACATGTGGAGAACTCTCAAACTCAACGTGGAAAGCAAACCAGTTAGAAAGACACAAAGAGGCATTTCATCGGAGGGAGTACGGCTGACCAATAAGGACAGGAGAAAATCGTCCACATCCCTGCCCTCAGAGACATACAAATTAAGACCCTGATGACATTCCACTACACACCTATTTGTGCAGAAATGAGAAACCGCAAATGCGGGCAAGGATGCAGAGAAACCAAGCCCCCCTCCCCCCCACATTGCTGGTGGGAACGAGAAGTAGTATAGGCACTCTGGAAAACAGGTTGACAGTTTCTTAAAAATCTAAACATACAGGATGCCTGAAGCCTCAGTCGGTGGAGCATGCAACTCTTGATCTCAGGGTCATGAGTTCGAGCCCCACGTTGGGTGTAGAGATGACTTAAAAATAAAATCTTAAAACAAAAACAAACAAAAAACCCTAAACGTACACTTACCGTATGGCCCGCAGCTGTACTCCTGAGCATTTATTCCAGAGAAATGGGAGCTTACATGTATACAAAAACCTGTACACAAATGTTTATAGCAGCTTTATTTGTTATAGATAATTGATATTTGTTATACAACCAAAATATCCTCCAGTGGATGAATGGATAAACAAACCGGGGTCCGTCGGTACTATGGAACACTGCTCAGCGGAAAGAAGGATCAGGCTATTGGAACACACAACTTGGATGGATCTCAAGGTCATCGCGCCGAGCGGAAATGACAATTTCGAAAGGTCACCTACTCTGTGATTTCATGCACATCACATTGTGGAACTTTCCAGGGATTAGGGAATGGTGGGGAGCGGAGTCACTGTGGGGTAGCATGAGGGAGGTCTTTGAGGTGATGGAACAGTCCTGTATCTTGATTGTACCACACAGATCTACACACACACACACACACGAGCGCATGTCAAAGCGATGAAGTCTGTGTGTTGTACCAACGCCACGTTTTTAGTTTTGACATTGCATGTAGTTATATAGGATTTTATCTTTGGGGAAAGCTGCATGAAGAGTGTACAGGATCTCTCTATACCATCTCTACAACTTCCTGTGAATCCAGCATTATTTCAAAGTACAATATTGTTTAAAATGCAATCGAGCATGTTAGAGGAGAGGCTGGAGCAGCTTCCTTCCTCCTTTATGGGAAAGTACCATAAAATTCCTGCCATGCAAAGAGGTAAACAGAATACAGGGCCCCAAAATGTAGGGGAGAGATGAAGATAGGGCTTGTCCAGCAATTAATTTTTTCAAGTCTGATTTTTCTGTAATTTGTGGTTTGTGGTATTTGTCAGCTTACTTAACTTTGTAATTTGTTCTCTTTTCTTTTCTTGGTCTAATGAGGAGTTAAGTTTTGAGCCTAAATTTGTATTCATGATTTTGAATTTTTTTTCCTCAAAAGGGGCCCCAAACTTGAATATGTTCCAAGTTGGACAAATCTGGAGCTGCCCTCAAGTGCAAGTAAGATCTTATTTTAATTATAAGAGGATGGTATCTATAAGTTTATGCTAATGCACATGAAAACCCAAACAAAATGGGTGATTGGTCTAGGACAATATAGAAGCTCAAAGTTGATTGAAGCGCGTAAAACGTTAACAGAGCCTTGAGCACTGGGCCTGGGGATCCTACACATCAGCTCTCACAACCTCGCCTTGGATAGTATTCCAGGGCCTTCCAGATTGTTCTTAAGAAAGCTTCCCAAATCATTTTCTTATACTTGTTTTTAAAGATTTTGTTTATTCATTTGAGAGAGAGAGAGAGCACAGTGGGAAAGGGCAGAGAGAGGGAGAAGCAGACTCCCCGCTGAGCAGAGAGCCCGATGTGGGCTCGATCCCAGGACCCTGGGATCATGACCTGAGCCGAAGGCAGACGCTTAACCATCTGAGCTACCCAGGCACCCCGAAAGCTTCCCAAATCATTATCATCCCACATTAACTGGGACCCTGCTGTCAGCCCTCCACCTGCCCCCGAGCCTAGGAGGAGGTGAAGCAGGTCACTCAGGGCAACTCAATCCCAGCCCCTTCCCACCGAGCTTCCAGCCACGGGGGAAAGAAACTTCTCCCAGTGAAGCTGGAAGTTTTGATTCTTACACTCGGTTGGACATCTTAACTAGCACACGGGAATGTCTTGTACTGGATGTGAGCCTAAAGGCCGAGGGCATCTGAGATTTCACCAGGGTAAGAAGCTGACCCTCAGAGCAGGTGTGAACAGAGCATGGGATGTTCTAGAATTCCCCTGTGGCTCCCACTTGTTCGCTGTGCCGGTCACATTTATAAAAGTGATGGTGTCTTTAGTAGGAAATATTATATAGTTGCCAAAAAGAATGGAGTGGCCATACATGTAATGACCCAGAAAGATCTCTGAGACCTCTGTAAAGTGTGAAAACACAAGTCCAGGGGAGAAAGAGCCATACGCATATGCATACACCTGCATCCACACAGGTGTGGACGGGTGGATAAAGGCTGGAAAGAATCTGCCGATGATGGCAGACGGGATGTGGGCAAGCACAGGGCGTGGGGCAAGAGGACCCTTCCCCTCCCGTCTGTTTACTGGTTATAGGACTGTTTTGCAATGAATAAAACAAAAAACAAGGAAGGAAGGAAGGGAAGGAGGGAGGGAGGGAGGAAGGAAGGAAGGAAGGAAGGAAGGAGGGAAGGAAGGAGGGAAGAAGGCACCTGGGTGGCTCAGTCGTTAAGCGTCTGCCTTCGGCTGAGGTCATGATCCCAGGGTCCTGGGATCAAGTCCCACATCGGGCTCCCTGCTCAGCGGGAAGCCTGCTTCCCCCTCTCCCACTCCCCCTGCTTGTGTTCCCTCTCTTGCTGTGTTTCTCTCTGTCAAATAAATAAAATGTTTAAAAAAAAAAAAGAAAGAAGGGAGGGAAGGAGGGAAGGGAGGGAGGGAATTCCAAGCCTGAGAGTTCATGTGGCCCAGCTGGGGTCACACAGCCAGTAATGGGGGTGGCGGATCCAAGCCCCCCAACCCCCACCCCTGAGAACATCAGACCAGAACTCTCAGCAGCTCCCCACAAGCAGCTGAGGGTGGGCCAGGCCTTCAGGGCCGGGGAGGCGCCTGGCAAGAGCCCAGCCCTGTGTGGTTGCTGTTGAGGAGTTTTATTAGCATTTTCCCAGGTCCTAGACCCTTCGAGGATGCATCTTTAGGAGCCATTTCCTTGTTTTCTTCTGCAACTACTTTTTGCCGCTACCTTAAAACATATTCAGCTTTTTTTCTTTTGAAGTAAATGCGATTCTTTATAATAATAAAAAAAAATAGGCATTTTTCTCCCACCCCAAAATGAATGATTTTTGCCACAGGCGGAGGATCCCCTGTGGTCACAATTACAGCTGTCCTGTCTGCAGCTTGCTTTTGAGAAGCTGGAAGGGGTGCATACAGAAGGTCTTAATTATTTATCCTCACTAAATGAGGTGGGGAAGCCAAAGCCCAGAGAGGTCAAATGGCTGATCCAGGGTCACACAGCACATTCCACCAGCAAAGCCTGGACTCTTGCCCTCGGGCTACAGCCATGAGAATGCCAATCGATTTACACCGAGCTTGGAGTCTGCCAGGGAGCCAACTGCAGACAGAGGCCAGAGCCAGGGGCCTGGCTACTCTCAGATAGGACCCCAGACCTTCCCAGACACTTGCTGTCTCACCAGGCCCTGTAACAGCGCCTGGTCCACGCAGGAGCTGAGGGTTTTTTAACAATGCACATCTGACCCTGTCTTTCTTAACACCCACAGGTGCCTTCTCATTGCCCTTGCGGCATGGAGCACAATTTTTAGGGGCTCTGTGCTATCTCCTGGACCACATCCCACTCCCACCTCCTCCCAGACCAGCGCACCCCCGGGTCCCCCCTGTTTCGTCTTCCAGTCTCAGCTTAGATGAGATGCTCACGCCCCCACCACCAACCACCTCGCTCCACCATCCCTCCTGAGGCCTCCTGTAGCTCTGCAGGAGACTTTGCTGTCCCTGCTATATAAAGATCTTTTTGACGTTTTTTACAACAACTAGTTCAGTAACCACCTGTCCCAGCAGGCTCTAAGCTCCATGGAACAGGGGTCAAGGCTGGATTGTTCTCTGTGCCCCTCCCAGCCTGGACAGCCAGCCTGCACTGGGTAAAAAGGCTGAGGGGCTCCAGAGTCCCACTCCCTCTCCCTGTAAGAACCCCCTCCCTGAGGACAGCTCTCCTCCTTCACTGCAATGCCCAAGAGGGGGTCTTTGGAAGATACTAGCTTTGCCTTGGGGAACCTAGTGATGGGGGCGGGGTGGCCCTTCTGTCCTGCGGAAAGGGGACAGCCACGGAGGGCAAGCCCCCAGGCCTTTGGGTCCCTTTCTCTCTCTCTCATGGGGGATGCTCTGTAATTAAAGCCAGCATGTCGGAGTGGCTCCTGGATCCCGAAACGGGCAGCCGAGAACAGAGGGCCCGCTCAGGACAGGTGGCACAGGATGGCAGCCCCTCCCTGAGGATGTTTAGTCTAGGAGGCCTCTGGCTGGTGTGGGGGGGGGCGGTCCTCTGAGAGCCCACCCAGCCAGGGGAATCTTGGACTCTCAGACCCGTTCGCTATGAATCTTTAAAACCATTCAAAAGTGATTAGGGCTTGTAAAAGTCTATGCTTCCACCTGATATTGGAGGGGTCCCCAGAGCACAGGGTTGGGATGTGGGGGTGGGGGCTGCTTGGAGTCTCTCCAAAGAGCAGAGAGGATCAGGGGGCTGGCCATGCGCAAGCATCTGGGGAGGGGGTCCTGGGCCAGGAAGGTGGGAGGCATGGGACCAGGTCCACCCCGGAGCTGGGGAGCTTGGTCCCAGCGGGGGTCCTCCTGGAGGCAGGAAGAGGCTGTCCACAAAGGGGTTCTGGGGACTTTGGGGGTCATGGAAATGTGCTGTATTTTCATTGAATACCCCAGTATCTAAATTTTTTTAAAGTAATCTTTACACCTAACGTGGGGCTCAAACTCACGACCCTGAGACCAGGAGTTAGACGCCCCACCAGCTGAGCCCGCCAGGTGCCCCCATCCCCAAGGTGGATAAATCTGTCAAAACTCATCAAATTGCACACGAACCATTTCAGCATCTAAAAATTACACTCCAATAAAGGTGTTTTAAGAGAAAAAACTAAGAAGATGGGTTGAGGAGAAAATGACCAAGGCAGGAGCCCTAAGAGAGGAAGGTGTTGGTGAAGGTACTAGGGAGCTACGGATAGTTTCCAAGCAGGAGGAGAGAGGATGAGGCATGGTGACGGCCACACTTCACAACTCTTGCTGTGGTGGTGGGGGTGGGTGAATTAGGCTGGGATGGGCGCGGCGACATAGGATTTGAGGACCCAGGCCATTCCAGGGGAGGAAAGGCTACACATCCTATGAATGAGATCTCGGCCCTGCGTCCACTTACTCGTTTGTCCGCTCACCCATCTGACCCTCCCAGGAGCATGAACAGCACCCCCCCCCCCATGGGCTGGGTGCTCTGAGACGCAGGGACATGCACTCTGCACTCTGCAGCAAAAATAATGATAATTATCACAGCGTACACTTCTTGCCTGCTTCCTCAATCCTGAGGACAACAGCTCTAGAGACAGATTTTTTTTTTAAGATTTTTAAAAATTTATTTATTTGAGAGAGAGAGCAGGGGGTGGGGGAGAAGAACAGAGGGAGAGGGATAAGCAGACTCCATGCTGAGCGCAGAGCCGGATGCAGGGCTCAATCTCATGACATTAATATTCTCATTCCAAGACAGGAAATCCGAGGCCCAGGGAAGGTCACTGTCTTGCCCAAGACCACACAGCCGGTGAGTGTGACATTTGTGGGGGAGCCTGTGGGTGCATCCACCTGCAGCTCTCCCCTCTGCAGACCTAAGCGCCAATGTAGAGATGCCGTGGGAGCTAGGAGGCAGGAACTTAATTCAGCAAGGGCGTGGGAGGAGGAACGTTCTCTCTGAGCCTTTTGATGGATCTTTGAGGATGAGCAGAGGGTAGTGGGGGTGGGGGAGTGAAGCAAGGGGACTCCTCACAGAGGGGTGGGCATGAACATCCCATCAGGCTGGCACCGTGCCTCCCAGCCCTGCACTGGCCTGATGGGCATCGGAGACTAACAGCAGGTCAGAAATACCTCCTGTTTTAATGAGCACATACTATACTAAGCCGCTGTCGAGCATTCCAGCTGCAGTCCCACTGATTCCTCATGACTCCGAGAGTGAAGGGCAACATTCCCGCTTTCCCATGGGGAAACTGAGGCTCAGATAAAGCAAGGAACTTGCCCAGGGTTTGCTCAGGGACACGGAGCAGGCAGGTGCCAGAGCCGGGGACCCCATGCAGGTTTCCCTGGCTCTAAAGAGTCTGCCTCCTCACGGTGGGGCTGTGCGCTCAGCGACCCCAAAGGAGGTCCGAGAGATCCAGTGGTCGCTGTGCAGTGGCCTGTCCGGGTGGCCTCGCCGCTGGTCCTGCTCTGTGCCCGGATGGTAAAGCTGTGTTTTCCGTCCGACGGTGCTTCCTCTATGGAGAGAAGGCAATGGGTCCTGAGCCCGGGTGGCCCCATCCCGGGGGCCTCGGGCCCTCACACGCAGTTTCGAGGATTTCTGCGCACCCTTTCCAGTGTGTCTGAGCAGTGCCCGTCAGTGACAAATTGTTTGCCCATAACCTGGCAGGAACCTCTCGGAGAAGTTCCTCACCACCCTGATGTTTTCGCTAACAACAAAACCATGTCAAAACTAAGTCTAATAAAGCGGAAAATGGGGAATAAAATGAAATGAAATCAGCTCTACTCGGGGTAGGCCTGCAAGAAACTTCAAATTAGTTCAATCCAATCCATCTTCGCTGCTTCGCGATTGATACCCCAGACCAGGGGTTGATCTCGGATGAAGGCACCAGGGACGAGCAAGGGAAATGGAAATTATCATTTGCAAACATTAGGCTGACACTTTGTACGTGCGGGGGATGAGGGCTGACAGCTCTGATTTGCCGGCTCGGCTCCTCTCTGCCAAAGAGCGCTCTGTGGATTAGGGGGGCCCCTTTCATGGCAACCCATCTTCATCTTCGCTGCTCATTAAAACTTTGTGGAGCTGGAGAAGTTGGCGGAAGAGAGGAAGCTGCAGGAACCTTCTGAGGGACTTCAGGTACACATTTGTTGAAAGGTGTTTGAGAAGGGAGCCTTGGGTCTGACAAACCGGATTTTAGTACGGCTATCCGTTCACAGCGGGCTAAAATAATTGGTCATCAGTGACTACTAATTCGGTTTAGTAGCCAGAGGCAATTTTTTTCTTCCTGGAAAATCAATGACAGCACGGAGGTCTGTTCAACGTGATTCCGCTCAAAACTGGTCCTTATTTGGCGCTTGATGCTTCTTCCAGCGGAGACAGCTATTTTGTTAAAATAAAATTAAAATCCATCTCTAATACACCGGGGGTCTGCTGCTCCCACGGGGCGGGTGGGGCACCGGCTCTGGCCCCGCACAGCCCTGGAGACTGGAGGGGTAGACAGTGGCCTCCGGGATGGGCCGTGGCCAAGGACCGTGGAAGGTCTGGTTCTGGAGGAGGGAGAAGGCCGGAGGGCTGGGCTTCTGCCAGAGGCTCTAAATCAAAACCGAGCCCACGAGGGACAGACAACAGTGGCACTGTGTAAGGGGCCCTAGCTCCTGGCACATCCGCCCGAGGTGTTCCTCCCTGCCCCGTGGGGCTTGCGTGCTCAGACGGGCCGGGGCGCCTTCCCTTCTCCTCCACCCCCCGAGGCTTCCAGAACGGGCCCCTGCGTCTGACAGCCCAGTGACTTCGGAGGCCGTCTGCTGAGCCCTCGGCTCGTGCCTACAGCAGCACTGTTGTTTCTTCCAGTAAGTGCTCCTGGCTTAACTTCGCCTCCACGGTACCAAAGCCACGGCTAAATCCTTTTTTTTTTTTTTTTGCTTTTTTTTTAATTGAAGTTTTTTATCAAGATCGTTGTAGATTTCACGAGCAGTTGGAAGGAACAAAACAGAGAGATTCCCGTACACCCCTTACCCCAGTTCCCTCGATGGTAACCTCTTACAAAACTAAAGAACAAAACCACCACCAGGATATCGGCAGCGACACAGTCCACGCATCTCATTCAGCTCTCCCCAGATTTACTCGTACTCATTTGCGTATTTATTTCTACACAATTCCTCACATGCAGGGGTTCATGCGCCCACTGCACAGTCGAGATACAAAACAGTTCCGTCACCCCAGGCCCCTCCAGGGACCCTTGACCACCATGCCCCCTCCCTCCCACGCTGCACCCACGTGCCCGGGACCGCTCCATGTCACCCTCTCAAGAACCCCACGAGACAGAGGACCTGCAACTATAATCACTCCCTGTTTTACTGACAAAGAAACCGGTTGATGAAGAACTAGTGTTAATGATATCGAACGATTGGTACAGTTCAAGCAGATGAAGTAGCCTGCTCCGGACCTGGATTTGGGGGTCCTGCACCAACGTGGTTGCATATAGCAGACCCCAGGCCGCACTGGCCCGCATACCAGCTTGGTGTGGTCTATACCATTCAAAAACTCTCTGCTACCAATATATATATATATTTTAAAAATCAGAATTCACGTAAGAATCCAAATGTCTGGCTTTCCTTAGCGAGGCATTAGGTTGTCTGTTAGGGCAATGCTGAGCCCCCATTCCCAGGGGTCAGTAACCGGCTGGAGCTGCTGCCCTTCGACCAGGCATGTGCCCGACTGTGACGCAGACCCCACCACTCCCTACTGCCTCACACAGCACCGGCTTCCCCCCTCCTACCTGCCGGGCCTCTACAGGCACGTGAAAGTCTACCCCCACTCTATGCCTCTTGAATCACAATACGATGTGGTGACAATACTTGGTGTCCCTCTTTTCAAGAGCTCCAAGAACTCTTTACTGATGAACTCACACCATTTCTTCTGACCCAGGAGGACGTCGTGTTGACCCCACTTGCAGACGGAGATATGGAGGCCCGCAGAGAGTGTAAGCTCAGAGTCCCTCAACGTGGGAGCCGGAGAGTGCCGTGCGGAGTCTGGGGTCTTCAGGCTTCACAGCTAGTTTTCCCATCCTCTCCCTGCCCCCACCTCTGCTCCCTCAGGAAGGGGTGGGAGAAGAGAGGAAACTCACTCAGAGGAGGGAGGGTTTGGACAGGCCTGAAGGGGAAAAGCAGGGCCAACCTGCCCACTGGCCCAGGAGGTGTGACGCCTAGGCCCTAGGACACGGTTAGGGACCCATGGCAATGCTTTAATTTCTTTTAAAATCAGCACAGCCATGAAATATTTTAGATTATTATAATGCTTTTTTTGTGGAGGAAGGGGCTCATGAAGGCAAGAGTGCCCTGGGGGCTCGCGGAAGTTGTGCTGTCGCCAACTGCAGGCCTGGGCCTGCATCCGAAGCTGCGTTTCAATCCTGTGGGGCCCAGAGAGCCTCAGTCTTGAGGACAAACAGGAATCACCCTGACAGCTTATCCCGGGTAGAGCGGCCTGGGTCCCACCGTCAGACTTTCTGACTCACCAGGCCTGGGGCCCAGGCCCCTGAGTTTTACCAGGGCTGCAGCCCCCCACCCCCAGGGGGTCCTGGCCCACGTGGCCCCCGGCACCCTTTGTGGGGGTCCGGCTCTGAGCCTTTCCCATGCAGGGGACCCTCTAACCTGGCGGCCACCAGCACGTCTGTGGGGCAGGCGGCCTGTCAGCTCTGGCCCCAGGGGCCCGCTGCAGCCCCCACATCCCTCCTCACCCCCTCCACCTTGTTCCTCAGTGTCCCCCCCCTTGGCCTGAGGGCCTGTCTTTTCTAACTAGCCTGGAGGAAGGGGCGGTAATTGAGGTGCCGCTCTCCCTGGCAGGACTCTTAGAGCTAATTAGAGAAGAGGACCTCTGGGCTTCTGGTTATTTTTTTAATTGTTTGCGGCGCCAACGTAAAAACTAATGGCAGAGGAGGGAGGCTTAGTTAGCAGTGCACTCCTGACTTCTAAATTTGCCTAAGAGGTCATTTGCAATTTGTTAACATTTTTCACAAGGGTGAAGTCAATTAGCAGTTTCTCCACACAGGCGCCCGGAGGCGGGCGGCGGCAGGATGGGCAGCAGAGCAGGACCGGCTTTCTGGAAGCTTCTCTCTCAACCTGGAGGACCTGAGCCTGAAACTTGGGAGCTCCCCCTGCGCACCTGCAGCGCACCCCCTCCCCGCCCGCCGCCCCTCTGCTATAGGCACAGCAGGGGCTTGAGCCCCTCTGGGGGGAGAAGGCCCAGTGAAGCCAGTGGACATGACGGGGGACGGAATGCCTTGTGGACCACTCAGGCGTCTGCTGTGCAGGGGTCCTGGCATCTGGGGACAAAGCGAGTAGCAGATGGGGCCTCCCTGCCCTGTGGGAGTGGCAGAGAGGGTGCCAGCCTCTGGCAGAAGCTGAGGAGGGCCCCCTTCAGCCCAGCACCTCCACCTGTGGACTTGACCCTGAGAATCTCACACAAGGGAAATGAAGAGCCACCTGGATGTCCAGCGATGGGAGACAAATACACCCACCCAGCGGGCCAGGGTGACATTTGCAAAGGTGTGGAGTGACAAAAGTCACCACGGAAAGGGACTTATGTGTTTTGAAGCCACACAAACAAATAAATATGCGTTATTTATGGCCATCCAACGGTGTAGCAAAGATGGGAAAACCCGGATGGAAAGGATGCATATTCCAACCTCAGGATGGTCCTCTGGGAACAGAGGGAAGGGCGTGGGGCTAGAAAGGGCTGAGAAGGGGCTTTGAGCTGTATTTGTTCTATTTTATTTCTTTAATAAGGGCTCAGGCGCAAATACAGCCAGGGGTAAAATTTGTGAAATCCGAGTGGCGGGTTCATGAAGTTAGTTATGAAAGCTTCTGAACGTCTCTGTAGTTTTGGAAAGTTTCCTAATAAACATAGAAGAAAGGAGTGGCAAAACATTTGCTCCTCCAGAAAACATGGATACCTATCATCTTTTGGCAAAACTTTTGACTGATTGCAAACCACTTTCTTATTTTCCACAAACACAGGATGGGCAGCATGTAACAAGACCCCGGGAGCAGGCATCCCAAAGCAATAATTTGGTTTCCCCAAAGCCCCACAATGCCTAAAATGCATGGCTTTCTGACTTTGTGGT
Source organism: Phoca vitulina (assembly GCF_004348235.1). Lineage (NCBI taxonomy): Eukaryota > Metazoa > Chordata > Mammalia > Carnivora > Phocidae > Phoca > Phoca vitulina. Next base: position 29,598,389 of record NW_022589724.1, on the reverse strand, counting down.
AAGACTCCCTGATGATTATAGTGGGTGAATAGTGGGTGGCCCCCCAAAGATATGTCCTTCTAACCCCCAGAGCCCATGAATGTGACCTGATTTGGGAAAGGGGCCTTTGCAGGTGTAACTAGCTTTGGGATCTTGAGGTCAGATCACCCTGGATCATTGGGGTGAGCCCTGAATCCGGTGACACGTGTCATTTATTGGAGACCAAAGGGGAGAGACCAAGACACACTGAGAAGAAGCCGTGTGAGCACAGAGCTGAGCCTGGAGGATGCAGCCACAAGCCCAGAGCGCCCGGGGCCACGAGAGGCTGGCAGAGGCAGGAGGGATTCTCGCCTAGAGCCTTCGGGGGGAAGGGGGCCCTGTGGCACTTGGAGTTTGGATTTCTGGCTCCACATTAGGAGGGAATACATTTCTGTTGTGTGAAGCCACCCAGTTCGTGGTGATTTGTTACAGAAGCCCCAGGACACAGATAATGGAAGCTCAGCGCCCAACAGGTCCACGCCCAGGGAAGAGTTGCTCATCTCACGTGCTGGCTGTTTCCAAGTTGGGGATGGATCACAAGCAAGCCAACTCTTCTTTCCCATGCAGTTGGGCAACAAGCACTTATTGAGCATCTACTATGTCCCGGGCCTGTGCTAGGCACTCGGGATACAGCAGTGTGCAAAACCAGGCAGGGCCCAGAGTCTCCCTGCGCCCTCTCCCACCCTCTGCCGCCCCCCGCCCAGAAACAACGTGTGTGCGCCACGTTGCTGTATTTCATTTTGTGTCCCGTTTCCTCTCGGTATCCCGAACACCCGGCGTGACGCCCAGCACAGGCGGGCACTGAGTGAGCACGCAGTACAGGACAGAAGTGACAGATCAGACCTTTGAGGTCAAATCCCACTCTCCAGCCACACGATCACAGACAAGGGTCTCTGGGCCTCAGTTTCCCCATCTGTAGAAAGAGTGTTGCTACTCAAGGGTCATTCTGAAGGTCAGGGAAAATGCTGTGCACGGAGGGCCCGTCCCCGTGCCTGGGCCCAGAGGAGCTAATGAAATGGAAGCTGGTATTATTATTAATCGAACCTGGTGCAGGGTGCCTGGTTTTCTGCCATGAAAGGCCGCCTCCCTCTGGCCTCCAAAGGGAAAGGGACGGCGTTGGCCCCTGAGCGCAACATGTTCAGCAACACGCTTTATGCTATGAATTCTTTTGCACGGGGGTCTTGCATGGCAGCAGGACGGGGGGTTGTGTTGGGCTCGAAGCCTGGCTCTCCCCGCAGGACCAGCTCACCTGTGTCCCATGTCAGAGGGGCCACCGTGTCACTGAGGGGCAGAGACAGCCACAGCCCAGCAAACCCTCCGATTGTGTCAAGGCTGGGGCTGCGGAGGCTGGGGCACTAGGCCCACTCCCATGCTTTGCCCACCGACGCGGGCAGGCGAGGCCCAGCTCTGGAAAAATCAAAAGCGGGAGAGCGGGAGCTGGGGAGGCCCCGAGGGGGAGCGGCCTGCGGCCTCGTTAGCGCTGACCCTGGCACCGAGCGGCTCCTGATGGATGGGGTTCGGGAGGGCCAGGCCCCAGGGGAGCATGGCCCTATCCATTATGGGCCCATCAGCGCCTCCCTGAGCCCTCCCTGCTCCGAATGCCGAGAACCTCGGGCCGGGAATAAATCTCTGTCTGGGCCGCAGGAGAGTGGAGAGGGAAAAAAGGCAAAGCATGAAAAATGTCTCATTCCTGGCTCTGGCAACAAAGCCGCCTTGGAGGAAGGAGTGAGCAGGAGTTTGGGGAGGTGGGAGAGGTTGAAGCAGGAGCAGCTGGGCAGGGGTCCCAGAGACGAAGGAGGAGAGGATAGCCGCCCCCTCCAACACCTCCTCCCAGCTACTCTCCCTGCCTGGGCCTCTTTTAACAAAAGGCCCTCCAGGTCAGGTCCATGGAAGCAGGCTGCCCCTGAGGAGGGGCCCCCTGTTGGACCCAGTTTGGGGTGTCCCAGGACCTGGCCTGGCAGTGATGTGTGGGTCTGCGGTGCCAGCCAACACCTCCCCGAGCATGAGGGTCCTAGAGTAAACTGCCTGGACCCGAACTTCCAAGCTTCCAATATCACCTGTGAGCTCTTGCTATAGGGACATAACGTCTCCCAGCCTCAGTGTCCTTGTTGGTAGATGGAGGTGGTGGGTTACTCTGTGGAAAGCTGGGTTCCCGGGAAGGGCTCGCACGCATCAGCTGCGGATCACTGTAGCTGTTGTTCGCGGATGCCATCCCACGGCCGAGGACTCGCCTGTACCCTAACCCTAACCCGTACCCTAACCCTAACCCGTACCCTAACCTGTACCCTAACCCTAACCCATACCCTAACCCTAACCCGTACCCTAACCAGTACCCTAACCCGTACCCTAACCCGTACCCTAACCCGTACCCTAACCCGTACCTAACCCGTACCTAACCCGTACCCTAACCCGTACCCTAACCCGTACCCTAACCCTAACCCTAACCCGTACCTAACCTGTACCCTAACCCGTACCCTAACCCTAACCCTAACCCGTACCTAACCTGTACCCTAACCCGTACCCTAACCCTAACTCTAACCCGTACCCTAACCTGTACCCTAACCCTAACCCGTACCCTAACCTGTACCCTAACCCTAACCCGTACCCTAACCCTAACCTGTACCCTAACCCTAACCCATACCCTAACCCATACCCTAACCCTAACCCTAACCCGTACCCTAACCCATACCTAACCCATACCCTAACCTGTACCCTAACCCTAACCCTAACCCTAACCCATACCTAACCCATACCTAACCCATACCCTAACCCATACCTAACCCATACCCTAACCCGTACCCTAACCCTAACCCCCGGGTGGCCTTGTGGATGGGGCTCAGGATGAGAAATGTTTTCCTCGCCCAGGCTCTGGCTCTGCCTCCCGGAAGCATGCAGCCTGTGGGTATGGACAGCAGCTCAGATCCTGGCTCTGCCACCGAGTGGCCGTGTGGCCTTGGGCAAGTGACTCTCCGAGCCTCAGTCTCCTCATCTATAAAATGGTGGAGTTGTAGGGATTTAATGAGATGATGCACCAGTCTGCTGTTTATTGAGGGCTCTGCTGCGTGAACACCAGTCCTGCTCTCCAAACACACACAGCGGTCCTCGTTTTCTTCTCTCAAGGCTCCGAGAGCAAAGCCCCTCCACTGTCCTCGTTTGTTGTCATGTTCTTCGTACATAGTGGCTTCTCTCCCTCGTGCCACCCCCCATCCCGCCGTCTCTGGGCCTTCCCTGAATGTAAGATGCCTCGTGTTTTTTAATTTGATGCTACAAGTGTGGCCTGAGCAGCAGAATAGAGTAGGAAGGTCACCTCCCTTGTTCAGGACTTGCTACCTCTAGTAATGAGGCCAAGGGCCACATTCACTCTTGGAGGCAGCATTGCCACAATATTGATTCATAACATCAACCACAGGGGGATGTAGCAGAGTCTGTTAAATAACACAGCACTCTGGCTTACCATCTCCTCTCCGGTCTCAAACGGACTGTGTGTTCACGTTCAGTAACTGTCTCAAAGCCTTCAAAGGCCCTGGACCATATTTGTCGTCGACAAATACTTACTGAGTGCTTACTGTGTACCAGGCACAGCCGAAACTGACATTGTCCCTGGCCTCCAGGACCAGAGCGTCCGGGAAAGCAGAGGACTATTTACTGTCCGGGTCAGGAGCAGGTCTGGCCGGGTTTCTTGGCCAGTAGGATGTGCGTTTCAGGTGCGGGGGGACCTTGCGAGATCCACACGCTCCCCCTTGCGGTCAGGCCGGTTTCACTCAGCCGCCTTTCAGGCCACCAATAAATCTGAAGTTGGTCTCCCCATTCAGAAACTGTCTTGGATCCCCGGGACAGTCGTCTGGGAAGGGGTTTATTATTATTTTATGGGAGTTTGGGTGGGCGGCTTGGATTTTGGCCGTCAGCTCTGGGAGAAACAAAATAACCCAGAGTGATTGATGGGCCCATTGTAAATTTGTAAAATAAATCAGCTTGGCAGAAAGATTCAAAAAACCTGTCAGGCAGCAAACATTTTTTAACAGCCTGTAAAATTTCCTCCATCCTTCACATTTGTCAGTGTCAGGCTGATGATGCATCTGATAGCTGGGCGGGCAGCAGCACAGACAGAGGGAGGGCTGGTAGCCTTTCCTACCTTTCCTGTGTTTCTCATTTCTCCATGGTCTGAATGCGTTCAGCACCAGGATGGGCGGTGGGTCTAGACTAGACTAACTGGTGGATAAATAAACCAAGTTTTCTGCCCGAGTTGCACATTGCTACCAGCTTCACATTCAGATTCCAAAGTGGCCACTTGCTCGTGGGTTCATTTGGCGAGTGTTTACTGAGGACCTCTTCAGCAAGGGCACTGTGGTCAGCACCGGGATGCTGAGGTGCACAAAGCAGGCTGGAGCATCCAGTGCAGTGAAGGTTCTGGGTGCCCCATCAAGGAGTTTGTCTGTCGGGAAATGGGGAGCCACTGAAGGGGGAGGGAAGAGAAGGGGCACATCGGAAGGGAAGCTCATTGTGTTCAGAGTAAGTTTAAAGCTTTAAGAAAAATCCAGACAGAACGGTCTCCCACTCTCTCTCTCTATAGCTGTACACATTCTGTCTCACCCCCCCTCTAGTGCAGAGAAAGCTTGGGGAGCATCTCTACCCGTGTTACCTCCATCCTTGTGTTTGTTAGGCAGGTAGGTCAGTGCCATGGTCACCATCACAAGTGTTCGGACCAGACCAATCCCCATCCCAGCGCAGAGCAGCCGGGGGCAAATAACGTCACCTCTCTGACCCTCTGTCTCTTCTTCTGTAAGATGGGATGTGAGAGTCTCAACCTGGCACTCACTGAGCTGTTCAGAGTTATTTAGGGAGAGGGTGCATCAGAGGCGCTCAGGCCTGACATGTAATTATAACAATAATACATATTTGCCATTATGAGTTCAGAGCAGGGGCCTCCTACCTTTCATCTGGCCCATGTCATACACAGACATGCAGGAGGGGGCTGTTGGCTTATCGACTGAGTGATGGATCCTCCTGCTAGCATCCTTGCCTTGCATGTGGCATGAGGCTCCCAGGCAGGATCGTGGCAGAGCCCTGGGTGCCTAGAATCTGCCAGGAGCACCAGCTGCTGCCCGGCGCTTGCCGCTCCCCCCCTCCCCGCCATCCCTGACTCATCATAATCGACAATGCTGGACCAATTAGGAGCAGTAACAATTAAGATGTGCCAAGGGCATGTGAACATTTGCAAACACTTATTAAAATGCATCAATAATTAAGTGCTTCTTTAATAGTTACATTTCTGGCCTCCAGACATATCTGTCTATGGACCTTGGGTCACAGCATGCTTGGAGATCTGTGTTATGGCCCTACACACGGGTAATGAGAATTTAAAATCCTTCCCTGACTTGAAGTCTGAGATTTGACAGTGAGATGGTAGAGCGATAATGCACAGGCTCTCTCCAGCTGCCTGATCCTAGAGGGGTGGTCAAAGCTGGCCAGCCAGACGGGGTACGAATCCTGCTCTGCCAGCTTGCATCCATAAGCTGCACCCCCTTTCCTGGGCTGAGAAGCAAATGATACATTGAGGCAGGATACCTGACTCAGAGGGGTGATATTAGCATTAGCGATTCCATGCACAAAAGTCCTGCCACGTAAACTTAGTGCAGAGCAGCTTCTGTTACTGGTGGCCCCTACCTTTATCAGAGGGATCGGGATGGCCAGTCTACACCAGGAGGCTGCAAACTCAGCGTCCACCAGGACCAAATAACAAAAAGGAGAGAAGCCAGGCTGGGTGGGGATGGGATAGACAGAAGAGCATGCACGGATTCTGTCCCAAAGGGGCCCTGCCTCCCAGCCCCAGCCCTTGGTCCCAGACAGGGGTATAGACCCCGGTTGCCCGGCTTCTGACTTTTTGGGAGAAGTGGGAAATCCAGGTTTTTATATGAAATCCCCTGACTTTTTAAAATGCGGCAAGTCATTCAAACTTTATAATTACTTCATGGGCCAAACAGCGCCGTGGGTCGACTTGGCCGTGGCCCCAGCTTGTGACCGCAAGTCCGCATGGGCTCTGTTTCCCGATCATTGCTGGGGGCCCCCACTTCCTTTTAGCCACACCAGCTCGTGAACTGAAATGTACCTTTCCGATGCAGTGACAATCTGCCACAAATCAGTGTGGATTGGAAACCAAATCAGCTAACTGGAAAGGAAATAAGCCCAAACTCGGGTTTGGCTCCCATCTAGTATGGAGAGGCTGAGGGGGCGGGAGGTGGGCCCCTCACACCTGTTATTTTGTCCATCGTAAGATACATAAAGGGCAAGAGGATTTGATATCGGAGGACAGGAGGAATAGCCGTGGTCAGAATTTTCTCTTGCGCGGCACTTGGCATGCTCGTTAGCATCCCTAGCTTAGAGTGAGTTTTCCGTGTATTTAGTCTGAGATGGGACTTTATTATTTTTTTTAACATATCTGTACTTGTGAATAAATGGCACTCATTTGTTTCTTTGTCTATTTATTTATTGGACCAAATCGCCCCAACAACTCCTCGGGTAGTCGTGTGTAATCGGATTTGGTTTTTTAACATGCTTTTAAAGTAAAGAAATAAATACAATCGAGGCTTGTAAAAGGTGATCATTAGGAAATGGGCCTCGGCCCCATAACTTTAAAGTAATAGCCCCATTATGGAGAGGGGCGCTCATTTTTTAACTGCTCCTCGCACTTACGTTGTGAGGTGGAGGGGCTCTGCAGGCAGGCTGGGCATCTCGGTAAAAGCTTTTCCAGCAGCCACTTAACCTCCACTTACGAAGAAATAAAGCGGAATTGATGCTGATTTGGGTCTGCTTTGGGGGATATTTTTGCTCCGTAAAAGCCCTTTTGCTTGCAATTTGCTGAGCTGCCCTGTCACATGAGAAAGGGCTGCTGTTGATAAAGATAAAGCTTTATGGCCACGATATTTGCTGCTAACAGCAACCTAATGCAGCATTTTCATTTTTGTGCAATTAATGTTAACGTCTGCTACGAAAATTGTCATTAAATACCATTTTAAAATCCATTCAATTTGCATATGCAAAGCCCATTTACCATCACAGAAGATATAGCCCGCACTTCATCATGTCCTTCCCCTGGAATTGTAGCCACTCGGTTTTATAGCAATTTAAGATTTTATATTGAAAGCCAGATGATAATGGATGTCCTTTCTGAGCCCAGCTGACTTAAACTCTTCCATTGTACGTGGAATAATGTAGCCCCAGGACCAGAAACTATGGGTGTTCGCACTGTACCTCAGTCCCGAGGAGGCAAGGTGTGGAAGAAAGAGCACTGGACAGGGAGTCCGCCCGCCTGGCTCTAGATCTGGCTCTTGTCTGGTCACAACTTGCTTGGGAAAGTCTCTTCACCTCTCTGAACTTCTGCTTTCTTGTTTTATTTATCTTATTATTTTTTAAGATTTTATTTATTTCAGAGAGAGAGAGAGAGGATGAGGAGCAAAGGGAGAGGGACATGTAGACTCTGCACTGAGCATGGAGCCTGATGCGGGGCTCCATCTCATAACCCTGAGAGCGTGACCTGAGCTGAAATCAAGAATCAGATGCCCAACCGACTGAGCCACCCAGGCGCCCCTATTTATTTTATTTTTTATCTTTTTTTAAGTAAGCTCTATGCGCAACATGGGGCTTGAACTCATGACCCCAGGATCAAGAGTCACATGCTCTACCGACTGAGCCAGCCAGGAGCCCCTGCTTTCTTGTTTTAAATAAGGGCTTTGAACTAGGTGATCGCTAATGTTCTATGTCTTCTAAAGTTTTTTCTTAAAGATTCATTTATTTAGAGAGAGAGAGAGAGAGAGTGGTGGGGAGGGGCATAAGGAGAGGCCTGATGGGGGGCTTGATCTCACAGCCCTGGGATCACCACCTGAGCGGAAACCAAGAGTCGAACACAACCGACTGCACCACCCAGATGCCCCTAAAATTTTGTTTTTAAATATAAGCACATCAGGTTGAGAACCCATTTTGGGGAGGTCAGTTCATTTCTCCATGCCTAAGCCAGGCAAGTAACCATGCAGACCTCCTGCACGGGGCTTTAAAGACAAGGAAATAGAGACCAAACACAATCCGGGAACCCTGAACACCGAGTTACTGCCCTAACAGCCTACTTACAGACGAGGAACTGGAAGCCTTGGGAGGGAAGAGCTGCGGACCATGCCGGGACTAGAACCCCAGGCAAACTCCTAGCCAGAGGTGCTCCCAGAAACCATGCTGTCTTGGAGACACTGGTGACCAGCCTGGACTAATCTAGTGATCTGGTGCATAGTGGGACTCTCTCTCCCTCTGCACTCCGGGCAGTCTTGGGAAACCTTGCCTTGCCCTGGAGGGACTGACTGGGGGCATTACTTCAAAGGTGGGTGAAGGATGGTGTGCAGACGATTAGTTAATCCAGTCCAGAAATGACCTTCCAATGTGTCTCCAGTGTCACAGTCCAGGTTTTGAGGGCTGATGAATAGAAATGCATTTCAGGTGAGAGATGTCCATGGGAAATGGGAGAGCTTACCGCAGAGATGATGCTGATCTGAACTCTGGGAACAAGTAGGTTTTACTAGGTAGGGCTGTGAGAAAGGGCAGGGGAAAAAGCCTACAAAAGTATGGTGGCTCACTCTGTGGAAAACACTCTGGCAGTTCCTAAAAAAACTTAATCTAGAATCCCATATGATCCAGCAATTCCACTCGTGGGCAGATGCCCCAAAAGAATTGAAAGCAGGGCTCAAACAGGTATTTGCACACCCATGTTCATAGCAGCACTATTCACAATAGCCAAAAGGTGGAAATAACCCAAATGTCCATCAATGGATAAACGGATAAACAAAACATGGTGGATACATACAATGGGATATTATTCTACCTTAAAAAGGAAGGAAATTCAGACACCTGCTACGGACATGGATGAACCTCGAAGACATTATGGTAAATGAAATAAGCCAGACACAAAAGAGCAAATATTGAATGATTCCATTTAGATGAGGCATCTACAGTCTCAGAATCATAGAGACAGAAAGCAGAGTGCTGGCTACCAAGAGCTGGGGGGGAGGGAGAAACAGAGAGATACCATTTACTGGGTGGGGGCAGAGTGTCCGTCTGGGATGAAGAGAAAGTTCTGGAGACAGATGGTCGCAGTGGTTCACAGCAATGTGAATTTACTTAATGCCACTGAACTGGAAAATAGTACATCCTACCACAATAAAAATAGTACATCCTACCACAATAAAAAATGATTAGAAGAAAAATTAAAAATAAAGAAGGAACCACCAAAAAGAAAGAAAGAAAGAATGGTGGCGGCGCCTGAGGAAGTCACCTACCAGGACCAGTGAGATGGGGGTGGGAAGGTGGCTTGGTCCACACAGATGGACCAAGATACTGGGTCTCGGGCATTTGGGTGGGGCCTAGGGCAGCTGGATGCTCCAGGCCACTTTTTGCCAGCTTCGAGTGCTTCTATTTATTTGTACGGCGCGAGGGATAAACACCAGTGATTTTTGTGATGTTTGTACTGTGACGTGGTTTGGGTTAGGAAGGCTTGCTGTATCGAACATCTGCTGCTTCTGTCTGCTGTTCTGCTCTGTCCTCCCCCTTCTGGGGTCAGAACCTCGATCTCTGCATCTTCTCCGCCACCTGCCTCTGTGGATTGTGGAGACCGATTCCAACCACCCACCCCCTCCCAGAGGGGGCAGGGGATCAGACCTGGCCAATCAGAGCATCAGAATCTCCTGGTCTCAGCAATTGGTTCAGAGGCAGACATGTGACCCAGGACTGGCCCATCAGCGCACTTCACACTCCCTACTGGAAGTGGTTGGTTCAGGGAGAGGCAAGGCTCTGAAGTTGGACCAAAGAATTTTAATCCCAAGTCTCTGTTGAAGTTTCTGCACCCTTCCCACCGAGAATGGAACTGTTCCTGGTCATTTTGCTACATGAGGAAGAAGCTTGTCGGAGAATGAAGCCAGGATTGGGAAGCACAACCAAGACACGGAGAGACACACCAAATACTGATAACATCCCTCGATTACCTAGATCCAGCTATGCCTGAAGCTCTATACCCCAGAGCTTTTCAATCGTATAAGCCAGTAAATTACACTTAGGAGAAAAAAACATCAAGACAGTTTGAGTTGAGATTTGCTTACATGCAACCACATTCTGCTTTCGTAGAATGTCATGCCTTCCAGAGCGGGGACATGGGTTACATGTCTGCTGCTGGACCAATCACCGTGACCAAGGTTTGTGAGATACACTGACTGACCAGGCCTGGAACACTCGCCCCTGCCTCGAGTCAAAAGTCATGCCCCACATTGTTCCTTAATTCAGTCACCTCTGAGCGCCCTCCCGCCCATGGTGAGGGATAGAGCCTTGAGTGCCAGCCACCTTACCGTGCCGGGGTCCCAAACGTCATATTTGGTGGGAGAGAGGGCAGTTCCTTCTTGACACGCCGGTCATCCTGGTCACTGATACGAATGTCGTTGAGCTGACGGTAGAGGAAATTCTCCCGAGCAGTTACCAGGCCGGCTTTCACTGCCCCGCGGTTCATGGCGGTGTAGTTCCGGGTCAGCTCGTGGGGGCAGGTGGGCTGCTGCTTAAACACATTCCAGTGTCCGATGGCTGGGGGCAGGGGGAGACAGCACCGTGATGCGGCAGTCAGTCTGGGAGGTAAAGCAACTGGTGGTACCTGACTGAGAAGAACCTGGGCATGCACACCTTCCCATTAACCCGGAGCCTGCTGCGGGACAGCCCTGCGTGGCCTGCTGGAAAGGGAGGGGTCAGGATTCCCAGAGATTCCAGAGGGCGCCTGAGCATCCTTTGAGGAGCTGGGCTCGCCTGGCCTTTACCTCCTCGGGGCCATCAGAGAGTTGGTCCTGAGCCCCCTCCATGCTCGAAGCTCACACCGCACAGAACACAGTCTTGCCTGGGGACAAGGTTCCACACTGGCTGGGGCCGGTGCTACTTCCCTGCTACCTTTGACCTGGACCCTGCTGGACCTCCCCATCTCGGCCAAGCCCTGACTATGGTTTCCACCAGAATCATGCTGTGGGGCAGACCCCGTGACTCTTCAGCTCTTTCTCAGAGCGTGGCCAGCCTGGATTGAGAGCTCAAGTCCCCTAGGGCTGCAGAGTCTGCTTGCTCACCTTCGGGGACCCCTCCATCCAGCCCCCGGGTGTAGAGTCCATAATTAAAATCAATCCCAGGCAGACTGCAGCTTCTTTCTCGGGGCTTCCCAAGTTCAGCCTGTTTGGGGAAAGACAGAAAGCAGAGGTGAGGAGTGGAATCCCAGACCAACCACTTATACCAGACTCAGCCACGGCAGTCATCGGATGCTCGCTTGGCCCCAGGCCCTGTGGGTGACCTGCAGGGCTACCAGGGCATGGATGACAGAGCCCTCCCTGAGGGGGGCCCTGAGACACACGCTGGAGAAGTCAGCTGGGGGTGCTCATGCTGAGGGACGAGCGAGCAGAGTCAAGTCAGGAAGGCCCCTGAGGTCTTGAAAGAGGAGGCTCGTTTGTCCAGTGGGAGGTAGCAGGGCAAGTCGCTGCCCCGAGGAGCTGCATCTGGGGTCCAGCCTAGATCTGCCTGGCTGGAGCTGCATGTGACTCACCCGCACAGATATGCTGGAAGGCCTGGCTCAGAGATTCGCCTGGAGGCCCCTGTTGAGGCGGGGGAGGCATCTTTCCTACCTGACTCTTCATTCCTACCAAAGATGGCTTATGTCGCGGTCACTGTAGCTAATGAGGATGTCGATGCTTCTTGAATCCTCACCTGCAGGTGGAGCTATGGTGACAAGGCCCACTATCACCTTCCCAGTGGCTGGATAGCTTTCCTCACTCTCTGGGTCCCTGGTGAACTCCTCCTTGCCCCCGAGAAGGGGGTTGTAGGAACAAAATTGCCCTATCACCGACCACACGACTTTTTATAGACAGGGAAGCGGACGCCTAGAGAGACAGTCATGATCCCTGGCTCCTAAGGGATGGGCTGGGATTCACATGCTGGTGTGTTTGGCCCCCAGCCAGGGCTCTTAGTCATTAGATTAGATTACACTGCCCCTCTTCAGAGTAGCAGCTCCCTGAGGTCAGAGGTCCTATCCTGTACGGTGCTTAGAACATCTCCTTCTCTGCTTTATTGAGCCCTAGTTGGATTCTGACCGAGTCCCAGATACAATGTTCAGTCCTTCCTATGCTTCTCTCACTGGGTCCTCACAACCGCCCTGTGAGGCAGACACCATCACCAACCCCATTTCTCAGATGAGGAAGCTGAGGCATAGACAAGTCAGACGGTTTGCTCAGGGCCACACAGGAGGAAGTGGCCAAGCTGGGATTTGAACTCAAGCTGTCCGTCTCCAGCCCACACTCAGATCCACCAGCTAAACAAATACCCACGAGCCAACCTGCCGGGATTATAAATTCCCACACAGCCAGAACCATGATGTGTATTGCCTTCCCTTTCCTGGTGGCACATTGCAGGTGCTCAATAAATGCCTGAGATTAAAAACCTCTTCCTCTGGGAAGCTCTCCTGGGTTGCCTTCAGTCCAGACAACTTTCCCTGTTATATGGCATCGGGGGGCCCTGAGCTCTACTTATAGAGCACTTTCAAAATTACACAGTAATACCTCTGCGGCACAGAAGGGCTTTGACAATATGACGCTCAGGGAAAGAGCCAGTCACCAAGGATGACGTATTGCATGAGTTCATTGACATGAAATGTCTCAAATAGCAAGTCCATTCCATAGAGACAGAAAGTAGATTAGTGGTGGCTTATGGCTGGGAGGGAGATGGGAATGGAATGCTTGGGGTGGGGGTGTCCTGAGAGGTGTCCTAAAATTGGTGGTAGTGATGGTTGCCCAAGTCTGTGAATATGCAAAAAGCCACTGGCTTTGTACAATTTATTTGCGTGAATTGTATGGTATGTGAATTATGTCTCAGTAAAGCCACTGGAAATTACAAAGCAGTTTAATTAAGTCATTAATTGCGTGATGATCAGCTTAATGTCTGTCTCCCCTGGTAGAATGTGCTCTCAGTCTTTATTTATTTTAAGGTTAATTTTTTAATTTTTTTTTTTAAAGATAGACCTTGTTTTTTAAAGCAGTTTTATGTTCACAGCAAAATTGAGCAGGAAGTGTAGAGATTGCCCCTCTGCCCCCTGCTTCCCCTTATTCTCACCTCTTTTTCCCTGTGCCCAGCATAGAGTAGATGCTGGTAAATAGGGGCAGAAGGAATGAATGAATGAATGAACGAAATGCCTCCTTGGAGACCCTATCAGTTCTCTTCTACACATTGTTGTCCGTCTTCTCTCCCATCTCAAATCCAGGCCCCACCTCCCTTGAGAGGGATGGAGCTCTGGGTTCCAGGCAAATGCACAGAGCCTCTGCTGGGTGGTTTGCTTTGAATTCCTTCTGCAAGACTCACTCTGAGCTGCAGACAAAGCTCTGGCTTCTCATTTGTTTATGAAAATGATCTGGCCTCTCCGGTGACTGCAGGGGAAGTTAATTAAAATGTGACTTCTCCAGGAGAGGCCTCCGCCTCCCTTAGGGCAGGTGCAGGTGGGCAGACTTCCAGCTGGCAAAGGAACGACAGACAGACTCAGGAGCTGGCTGTTACATTGGTGGGGGTGGGGGGTGGGAGGCAGGGGGGAACAGAGGAGCACGCGGGTGCCTGTCTCTTCACTTTTTACCAAGAGTTCCCCGAGAATCAACAACTGCCCAAACACTTAGAAGCCTTAAGCTGCAAGAATCATCCCAATGGGAGATTCACCCATTCTTTTACTCTATAAATATTTATTTTGTACCTACTCTGCACCAGGCCCTGAGTTGGGAGTTCTAAGGTGAACAAAGCAGACTCACAGTCTTTGCCCTTATGAAATTTATTGTTTTGCAAAAAAGACAATTGAAAAATAACAATAATCAAGCTCACCAAGGGGTTGGATTGGAGGAACACAGGTTGCCTCTATTTCTAAAAATGTGAGTCCATAGAGTGAGAGAAGATATTTACAATACATATATCTGGCAAAGGACTCTTATCCATCATATATAAAGAGCTGCTACAAATCAATAAGAAAAAAAGGCAGACAATCCTATAGAAGGATGAGGAAGAGACTTTAACAGGCACTTCATTAAGAGGATGTCCAAGTGGCCAAGATCCATATTTCAAGTTGCTTAATGTCTGAAAAATGCAAAGTAAAAACTCAGTGCGATTGGTGAGAATGTGGAGCAACCAGAACACAGATGCACTGGGTGGGAAGTATAAACAGCCACTGTGGAAAACTGTTTAGCAATATCTATTAAAGCTAAACATATGCCTACCTGGTAACCCAACAGTTCCCTCCTGGACACCCAACAGAAATGAGTGCCCATGTCCAACAAAGACACGTCTGAGAATGCTCACAGCACCTCAATTCCTACTAGCCAAGTACCAGATACAATCCAAATGGCCATGATAGGTGGATAAAAAAGTTGTGACATATTCATTCCATAGAACACTCCCCAGCAGCGGTTCTCAATCAGGGGCAATTTTGGCCTCCCAGAGGACACCTGGCTGTGTCGGAGACATTTTGAGTTGTCACAACTTGGGAAGGAGTTCTACTTTCCACGTGGTGGGTGGAGGCCAGGGATACTGCTAACCATCCTACAATGCACAATACAGTCCTCACCTCCAACAATGAAGAATTATCTGGCCCCAAATGCCAATAGTGCCGAGGCTGGGAAATCCCACACTACAGCAACAATGAATAAATAGCCACATACAACCATACGATGGCTCTCGCACAAAACGTGGGATGAAAGAAGCCAGACACGCAAGGGACGCACAGAGGGAGCTCGGGTGCCCTTGGGGCAGGGGTCGTAGCTGAGAGCAGCGTGAGGGGGCTTCAGGGGCACTGGTCCTGCTGCTTCCTGACCTGATGTGGGTGCCCTGTGTGCCATGCAGTCCTGCCTGCTGGCCTCCTTCAGAACCCATTCCTCTGTGATGTGGCCGCGGCCACAGGTTGAAAGAGCAATGTGTTGTCGAGCGCCGCAGAGACCCCCCCTTCACGCCAGCCTGTGTAAGCGCCGGCACGGGATAAACAGTAACAGCAACACAAAAACCATTTGTTAGGTCCCAAAGGGCTCTCTGCTATGTGCTTTTGCGACGGTGGGTTCACATCTGGAATTCCCCGAGTGTTGGTTTTGTCATTTGCTCTAACTTCTCCAGACTGGAGTATCAGCCGGCGGGAATGAGGTAGAGTTTCCTGAGTTCAGCAGAGAAGGGGGTTCAGCCTCCCAGCCCTGCAGCTGGACTGGCTTCCCTCTCAGGCAGGTCGCCCCCCAACATCCGAGAGGGCCACCTGTAGGACACCAAAGGGTCCCTGGGCCCAGGTGCTGTGTGCAGAGCATCTGTCCAGGCTAGTACTGTGGGAGTGCTCCCTGACCTTTTCCTGGGCTCCCCCCATCTCCCAGATACTCCCACGCTTGAAATGCAGCTCAGTCCTTTAGGTCTAGAGGCCAGGTGCCTCGGGGTCCCTGCGTTCACAGGTGAATGCCCAGAGGACCAGCAGACTCACCCATGACCAGCTCCGCTGACCAATGAGACGAACTCCTGGGCCCACCTTGTGCCAACGCCACTGACCACGGTGACACCTGTAATCACGGTGACCACGTGCCAGGCTCCTTCACCTCCATCACCTCTAATGCTTAAAATCATCCTGCAAAGTGGTTGCTACTGTCCCGGGTCTCAGGTGGAGAAACAGAGGCCCAGACAGCTTTAGGGCCACACAGCTTGTTTGCCACACAGCTCATGAGTGGCCAAGGCAGGATTTGAACCCACTTCTGACTCCATGTGGTCTTTGTTGCCTCTGAACTACTCACTTGGCATTTAGCATGAACTATCCATCATCTTCCCCTGTGCGCCAGGCTTAGCTCTGCAGGCAAGATGCTGCTCATGCCGAGGGAGCATGCCTTTGACTTCTGCGCACTGCCCCTCCACCCACACAGGGTATGTACGTTGTAGCCTTATGCGCAGGAGGGTCCCAGGGCAAGTCCGCTGTTTTGCTGTCTAGCTTGGGGTTGTGGGAAGAGCTGCTGCTTCAGAAAACACTGTAGGCCTCATATGACCCGGACACAGGACAGGATGTCATGACCAGGTCAGGGAAGAGTGGGCAGGAAAAGAAAGAAAGATGCCAACCTTGGATTGGCATTTTGGAGAGAGCTGACCTGAAGCAGAGTCCAGTGGGTCAGCCAAGGAGGGCCGGAGAGCCAAGGGTTCTCTGAGGGGCTTCTTGGAAGCAGGAAGGAGCATCGAGCCAGAGGTGGAAGGACCTGGCACTGATCCTGGGCCTCCTTTCCCAGCTTGTCCACAGAGACCTTCTAGAAGCCTACAGAGAGAAGCTGCCTGGCAGAGGGGTCTGCAGTCTCTGAGCACCTCAGGGGATCTGTGTGAAGCCAGCTAAGGATCCACAAGCAGATGCTCAGAGCTCCTGACCCTGAACTTCCAGATGCAGGCAAGCGAGTCGTGACAGACATCTGAGATCAGCTGCCATTGAAATGCAAGGTAATTATTGATCACCTGCTTCGCCATGGCAACCCACTCTGCTATCCATGAAATTGATGAGATTGGCCACAAATCTCAGCTTTGATTGGCCACTCAGGTCCCCAAGCTACCAGCCCCTACCCCCCAGCCCAGAACAGGATGAGAGACAGCCCAGACGTAACAGCTCTCCGACTGGAATGTGCAAAGGTCCTGGGGCAGATGGCATGGCTGGGCTGTTGGGCCATGTGAAGGCTGTAAGCACCTTCCCCACACGGGGATCCCCTTGGAACCACCACACTCTTTTTGCTGCAGAAGTAAAGAAAGGAACGAGGAAGAGAGTTCACATTTACTGAGCACCTCCTACATGCCAGGCTCATGTCATGTGCTCTCATTTAGCACACCTTTTTACTGAGCGCTTACTGTCCTGAGAGCTTCTTGTGCTTCTCCCTAAACTCCGCCAATCCCATTTTACAGATGGGAAAACCGAAGGTTCACACCTGCCCGAGGCCACCCTGGTAGTAAATGCAGCAGCTGGGTAAAACTCAGCTCTCTCAGATGTGCCGACCCCCGGCCGGCCTCCCAGCAGCTCTCTGAAGGAGGTTACATCATCACCAGTGGACAGATGGGGAAGTCGAGGCTCAGGAAGAGAAGGGACCCGTGAACCCCTTTCAGCCTGCACCTGCAAGCCCCCTGGCATTTCCCATGTCTGATGGTGGAATTCTAAGACGGTTCCTGCAAAATTCTCAAGGTCTTTTAAGAGGCAGGCCTCAGCTTTGCACCACAGGGACGTGTGAAACATAGGAAGCTACTCAAATACAGCCCAGGAGCCAGGATCCCTCATGGTGGTCGAGGTGCTCGAGTCAAGAGGCGTTGGGAGGTGGGAGCAGGATCCGGGCTCTGCGTCAGACCACCCTACCCTCCTCAGCAGCATTCAAACTGTGCCTTTTTCCGAGTTTGCTCTGTCACAAAGTGGCTTGGCTGGGATACAGCTCTGGGTGACAGCTGTCCCCATCAGCAGACAGCTTCATTAAACCTCATTAAGATGTCATCCCTTGCTGTCTTATTTCCCGTCTCTCAGCTCTAATTAAAACCAGCTCTCTCCCTGTCTCAGGGGTCCTGGGATTCTCTGGGCTCCTTCTGCACTGAAAGCAGCTCCCTCCGCCACTTGCGTGAAGGACCAAGCCCTGGACACCGGTCCCGGATCAGGCCAGGCAGGCAGCCCCACCCCCCACCCCCCACCCCCAGCAAAGGTCCCCTCGGAGCGCCAGTTGCGGGCGTGAGGACCACAGGGGCTTTCCAGGGGCAAGTCCAGGGGGCAGTTCCTTCAGGCTGCCACCTTGCTCTGAAGTCACGTGGAGTCTCGCCAGAGCTGGTTCCCCACGGAACAACTTCGCAACAAGCGAGCTGGCCTTGCAATGCAAGTCTAAGAATTTCCCACCCAATATACTTTTGAAAATTCTTAACCAGCCCCTCTTTCCCAGCCAAGAGGCGAAAACGGGTGAAATCAGTTGCCTTGATTTCTTGGATGGCCCGAACTGGATCTGACTCTGGACGAATGAACAGGGGGCATTTTCCAAGATGGGTTTTCAGTCTGGGAGCTCGATGCCTGGGTTCTAGACTGACCGGAGATACTCAGTCCATCCGGAGAAATCCCCATAGAGGAAGCCCTCCCACTTCCTGGCTGCCACACAGAATGTAGTTCATTACCCCACTAGCCCAGCGTCTGAACTAAGTGAATGTCGGGCAGCTGAAAAGCCTCCACTCACTTTCCTGCATCCTATTAAAGTGTAGTTACGTGAAATCCCACAGTTATTGCCTGGTAGTTATTAAATAAATATCTGTATATAGTTATACCCATGCATGCGTATGCACACATACCATTGCGCTCATGGAGGGATAGTTCATTATTATAAAACAACTTAAGATCCTCGAATGAAAAGCACAATATAAATGCAAATTGTGATCCTGATTAGCATAGAGGATATTTATTTATTTCCATAATGAGAACCTCAGATAAACAATCATGTGAAATAAGGTGCATTATGCATCAAAGGACTCCGGCGCCGTCTTAGAAGCCAGATTCTTTGAACCATGTACATTGTGTGAGAGTGGCAGTCGAACACCGAATAATGATACTAAAAAGGCACGCATGGGAAGACCACATCCATATATGATCAAAGGCATATAAAATAATGTCAAGTGAAAAAAAAACACAGCAGGATTCAGAATTATACTATGGTTACGACTGTGTTAAAAAAAAAAAAAAAAGCTTCATTGAAAAAAATACTGGAAGGAAACACAACATAACTGATTGTGTGAGGGTGTGTAGTTAGAGATAGGGGCCTTCAGAGAGGGTGCCGAGAGTTTACTTTTATTATCGAAAGAGTCAAAAGGCAGAGTTAAGGCGTGCGTTTCTATTTCCTGTGCACCTGCCAGGGGCCACAGTTAAGGGTCTTGTCCTGTGTCAGTACAATTACAAGGCTTATAATGGGGGCTGAACTGGCTGCCCCCGGGTGGAGGGAGGTGTGGAGGGGAGGCCCTGGGCCGAGCATGAGGATGCAGGGAGCCGGCTTGTTAATGTCACACAGAACTGAGTCCCAGCTCTGTCGCCTCCCGTGTGACCTGGGGCACGTCACTTAGTTTGGCCCCTGCTTCCTCACGTGCAATACCTCCCGGGGCTGCACTCAGTGTGTAGTGGGATGTGGCCCAGGGTGCGGTGGTAGAGTTGGTGTTCCTAGAGTAGCTCTTCAGCTCAGGCCCCGGGGAGTCCCCACCGCACCTGCCCAGCACCTGCCCGGCCACCCCACTCTCACGGCCAGCCGGGGCTGCCTGTGTGTTGCCGCCGGCCTGGTTCTTCCATCTCCCTGGGGTGGCCCGGGCTCCCCTCTCCCTCCGAGCTGCCAGGACCGTTACTGCAACTGATGTATGGCCTTTGCCATTGAGGCGGTCACGGTGACAGGGCCCCTGCGCTCCCTCCCCTCCCCCGCTGACAGCTTGAAACCAGGTCCTTCATTTGCATTTACATGATCTCGCTGTGCAGCTTATGAGATCGAGAGATTTATTTGCTACTTAGCTTGATGTTTGATTACACTCGGAGAAGGCGGTGAGCAGCAAAGTGCATGGATGCGTCGCCCCGAGCCTGGAGCCTCTGGGGGCCGGTAACTCAACAGCAGGTTTAGGCGGATGAGGGGGAAACGCGCAGCGTTTTGAAAAAGGCAAACGTGAGAGGCTGCAAGGAGAAAACACCATGATCTGGATTTTTTTTTTTTTCTTTTTAATGAAAGCAATAGAAACTGGCTACGATGTCATCTGAATTATGAACAGCCCCAAGCCACTCTCTGAGGAGGCTCATTGTTCTGGGGAACAAACTCGCAGAAACTTTTCCTCCTGGGCAAAACCAGAGGCTCCTCAAAGAGATGGTGCCCCCAGGAAGGGGGCGAGGATCACCTCTGATTACTGGCGTGGCTCTCGGACCCGCTCTGCCGCTTACACCTGTGTGGTCTGGACCCCAGTTCTCCTCATCTGTGAAATGGGGCAAACGAACCCCCCACCTCTCCGGTCTGCGGCTGAGATGAGTGAACAAGGTAACCTGGAACCACGGTGGACACAGAGCAGGGGCCCAATAGATAGGCTGTTTTCTGAAGAAACAAGGAATAAAAGTAAATGCTCCCATGGAGAGAGGTCCCCCAGCATCATGCCTTGCAGTGCAGAGTCACTGATGTGTTTTGTGGGTGGTGCACTGTGGGGTCTGATTCTAGCCCCCTGGCAGGCCCGCTCCAGATGCCCACAGCTCAAGGGCGGACTCAAGGAAGGCAAGCTTGTTTTCAGAACAGTCCGAGCAGGGCATAATTAGGAGTGGAGAGCTGCCACCACCATCCTCTACCCTGTGGCATCCCAGATACAAACAGAGATCATTTGGAACGTTCCCGAGACGTTACAATTTGGCGATCTTGGGGCCAAACCGCCTGGTTTGAATTCTAGCTTCTCCACTCTGTGGAGACTTTGAGCAAGTTGCTTAACCTCTGAGCCTATAAAATAGGCATAATGAGACTCCCTAGCTCATAGGCTTGTGGGAGCATTTCATAAGGCAGGGCAAGCTCTGAGCAGAGGTTCTTAATGAAAAGTAGGCATACGAGCTAGTGGTCTTCATTGACCTCTCCACTATTTTGAATTATCAGCAACTCTGTCTGCATTCATGTCAGCGGAGAACCAGCCGTAAGATTCCTCTGTCCATTTGATGGCTCTTCAAAAAGCTAAACAGAATTGCCAGCTGACCCAGCAATTCCACTCCTAGGTAGACACCCAAAGAAACTGAAAGCAGATATTCAAGCTAATATATGTTCACAACAGCATTATTCACAGTTGCCAGAAGATGGAAACCAGCCAGATGTCCATCAACTGATGAGCGGATAATAAAATGTGCGAGATCCGTACAGTAAACTATTAGCCATAAAAAGGCATGGAGTCCTTATAGACGCTGCAACGTGCATGAACCTTGAAAGCATTATGGTAAGGGAAACGAAGCCGGACAGAAAAGCCACACAGCGTGTGATTCCATCTATATGAAATGTCCAGAATAGGCAAATCCACAGAGAAAGAAGGCAGATTAGTGACTGCCCAGGAACGGGGCCAGAGGAGGATGGGAGGGACTGGATAATGGGTATGGGCTTTCCTTTTGGGGTGATGAACATGTCTTAGAACAGAGGGGTGACTGCATGACATTGTAGATGCGCTAAATACCGCCGAACTGTACACTTACAAATGGTTGATGGTTAGTTTTATGTAAATTTTGCCTCAATAAAAAGAAAAATTAATACATGCACAGGAAGGATTAGCCATGCCTCCCACCCGAGCAATTTAGGAAGCTCTTTTCTCTCTTTGGGATGAGAAAGGAAAGAAATGCGAAGGTCTATCTCACTGTGGCACAATGCGTTGGAAAACTTCGCTCCACCTTAAGGAAGTGAGGCTGCGTGGCGGTGGGTGGGTGGTGTCTTGGCCAGGACTGCAATATTTAAGCCATGTGCCGTGTGGTTTCGTTGCTCTCTCTGGTGGTCTGTATGGCCGGAAGCTGGTGAAGGCACATCTCTTAGAGGCTTTTTAGATCTTCACGAAGTATTTGTTCCAAAGCTGGCTAAGGGCCAATGGAACTTGATGGATTCTACTTCCCATTACATCCCACCTGTGCTTCATGTGGCCTCACTTTTGGAAGACCGCCGTGGGCAAAGAGAAGGATCACTGGACCGGGTGTCCGGAGACCTGGGAGCTGGTGTCCATCCACCTTGCCTGCTCTCCACGCCCCCTGCCTCGTCCACACTGAGGGACACTGTAGGAGATGAGTGACTTTCCCACCAAGTGCCACGAGTCTCCCGTGGCTCAGAGAGGAGTGCAGGGTCCCTGAGGTGGATGGCGATGAGAGGTCCCCCAGCATCATGCCTTGCAGTGCAGAGGCATGCAAGCCTCTGGATGAAGCTGTAGGAGATGAGCAAGCTCATCCTGCTCATCCTGAACAAGCCAGGCAGCCGCTATGATCCAAGTTTTATTTATGGGGGTCTCCACATCAGACTTCTTTAGAAGAGCAGGCTCTACGGCTTTCAGAGAAAAATGAGACTCCCTCGGCGAGGCCATCTTGGGGGTCCTCCCCAGGTCCACCTGGTGCAGGCAGATGGGATCTGAATCCAGACTCTGATCCGTCTCATCGTGTGACTGTGTGACCTGTTGGAGTCCCCGTTTGCCATCGTTCATGAAACTGGGATGACCATCCCCACCCCGAGTGGAAAGACCAGATTTAGACGAAATACCTGAGACAAGGTGCCAAGGGGCATGCGGCACGCAGTAGGTGTGCGCCAGCTGGGACGGCTCCTCCTTCCCCTTCTCCAGCACGCCGCTGCCTCATAAAGGGAAGAAACACCTCTGCACCCACTTTGATGTGGCGTCCAACAAGGAAAGGGGCACGTTTCCAGACTCCTGAGGACTAAGAAACAGACCGGGGGCCGCTCCACCGACAGGGAGCCGTTGGCTTGATGAATAAATGACATATTCATCTGGTTACTTGGTCACTCCAGCTGCCAAGGGTTGAAGCCAGCGGACCCCGGGACCACAGAGAGACCAGACTCAGGAAGGAGCCTCCCCACCAAAAAAAAAAAAAAAAAAGAGAGAGAGAGAAAGAGAGAGAGAAGAAAGAAAAAGAAAAAGCAGAGAATGATCTATGTACTTTTCAAAACTTAAAACAGAAATCAAAGGGAAACTGAACTGTTTTAAGTTTTGACAGCTGCAAGGATCATTCTGTTTGGTTACTCTATTTATGTTTTCATTTTCTTTATAGAGTCATTGAAAATCGCATCATGTAATAGGGAAGAAAAATGTTCAGTATTTCCCGCCTCCCCCCCGTACACCCTTGTTCCTTCCCGAGAACAGATGAAAACACCAGCTCCGGTGACTTCTGTTTTGATGTATATTTCATAATATCTCATTGATTGTAAGTTTTATTTCCATGTCAATAAAAAACTGGTATTGTAATAAATGAGAAGGAGTTTAACACAAAATGGCAGCTGACCTGTTAGCAGAGCGGGTAACGGAAGCAGAGGAAGAGGCTCCAGGACGAGGCCTGTTAATAAGGATGGCTATTGATTGCAGCACGGGGCTGGGTGGCTGGAGGACGGGGCCCCCCTGCTCCCCCTCAGTGCGGCGGTGGGCTTGTTTTCTGGTTGGCTCGGGGTTGCCGATCACAGAGGGTGATGCAGGGCCCCAGGCAATGCATCTCTTCTCCGGCACAGACAGCCGCAGCCGCTGGTGGGGTGCAGGGCACCGTGCTCCGTACCCGGGAGCAGGTTTCGGAGGAAGGAGTATAGGGAGTGAGTGCAGGGATTTGGGCTGATCGGGGGTGGGGGGGGAGACGTGACCTCAAGAGGCATTAAAGCACGAGCTCTAGGGGGTGCGTCTTGGACACGGATGTACCCGAAGGAAATCCTTCACAGTGTGAGGCTGTCCAGAGGCTTATGGGTGAGGGGCCACCATCCAGAAGGGGAGGAAGGTGCAGGAACTCCGGGGGGGAGGGGCATCGGAGAAGGGCTCAGGCTCAGAGCAGGGCAGGGAGTCTGTCTCTGCTGGCCCTGGTGGGCTGCAGCGGCTTGGGTCTTATGAACATGAGGCTCTATCTTATCAGTGGCTATAGCAGATGCTGGTGTTATTTTGAGCGCTATGCAAAGTAAGCAGGCCCTAAATGGCTAAAAATCTGCTTGTTTGGGCTAGTCTTAAAACAACTGGATATGTAAAAGGTTGGTGCCGATGGGCTTTTGAGCTAACGGGTCTCAGCCTGCTGTGAAGAAGTAAACCTCCCAGGGGCCAAATCCATCTTTCAGTCACCTCTCCATCATCCACTCCTGGGCCCCCACTAACTCCTGCCTTAAATGTCACTGCCTCGGGAAAGCCCCTGACTCTGCAGCCCCAGGTAGACGCCTCGGTGACACGACCTCAGTAGTTTTTCCTCCCTGGACCCACCTCACTCTGACTGATTGGGTGGTGGTCTCGGCTGCAGCTCCCTCAGGTGCCCATCCGTTGCATGAGCACGGGGCAGCTCTGTCCCATTCACCAGTGTCCCCCGCGCCTAGCACACAGTAGGTCTTCAACACACACTTCAGGAATGCTCATGCGACTGAGTGCCAGTGAGTATGGCAGGCGGCTGATGTTCTGGAAGCTCATGGAAACAGTGCTCCTCCCAGGCCTGGCCTGTCTTGGGCAGGCCTTCTAGAACCCGGTATAGAATCTGTTCCCAGATTCTCCAGGGAGTTGAGCTCTGAGGGCAAAAAGGGGAAAAGGCCAGCCCTGCCCCGCAGTGGGCCCTACAGGAAGGCCGCAGTTTCTGGACTCAGCGGGAACACCAGAGCCCGGCAGTTTCCCACCTTGTGACTATGACGGGCAGGCAGGAACCAGGGGGAGAGGGGAGGCTGGGGGCTAAAGGAGAGGGTCAGTCCAGGAGGGCAGCCCTGAGGAGGTTCCCTCTCCCTTTCTCTGGCCTCAGTGATCCCATCTGTAAAGTGAGAGAGCAGACCTAGCTGATTCCTAGGGCTCCATCCGGCTCTGACGTGTCTCTGGAGCACGTCTGGATCTGCGTTGCCCAGATCCACGTCACCCAGGGCTTTTGTTCCGGAAGGCAGAGCAGCCCGGTGGGAGAGCTTCAGAGCCAGCCTGATCTGGGCCCAGTGTCCACACTCCCACCTGTGAGTTCGTGGCGTGTGTGAACAGAGAGAACACAGGGCCCCTCGCACAGGGAGCTCATGGAACGGGGATGAGTGGCATTATTAGAGAGACCTGATGGTGCCTGTCCCACTTCCACCTGCCGCACGGGCTCTCGCCACCTGCCCTCAACCAGAGTGACCAAAGCAAAGCCAACTGGGCCACCCTGGGCTGGAACTCCACCCATGGCTTCCCCAGCACACAGGGCAGCCGCTTTGAGAACCATCCCTGGTTCGTGGGAAGCTCTCTAGATGCTGAGCTGCGCCCAGGGCAATGGGTGGAGGGCATGTGAGGCGTGTGGTCCTGAAGACCCTGGACCAGCCAAACCGAGCCTGGGCCCGCGAGGCCTTCCCGGTACCCCCACCCTCCCGCATCTGCATGTACAGCTCCACACTGCAGATGCCCCAGCCCCGGGAGGAGGGAATGAGCAATGGGAAAAGAGATCTGAGCTCCCCGAAGGTGCTCGGTGCACAAGACGGCTGATCGATATTAAGGGGGGCTGAGGGGCTGTGTTATAAATGATTTAATGGGTGGCTTCTTACATGCAATAGGGCTGCATAACTCAGGTAAAGATTTCAAATATATGGCGTAATTGCTACATGTGAAATCTGTTTGTACTTAGCTTTTAGTCTTGGAAATTACCAAGCTCTGTACTGCCCCTACAATTAATCATTAAAGAATTAAGAGGGAGAATACTCATTATTGTAAAAGACTCCAGCGATGGTCTTGATCCAACTTATAAAATAGACAGATTTGGTGCAACTGAATAATTTTCCTCTTCTCTGCACAAAATCAGGAATGCTAGTCATACTCACTGGCTGGAGTGAATGCTTACAAACTCGTACAGACCAGCCTATAATTACCAAAATAGAAAAAGAACAGCATTTTGTAATGAATGACAAGCTGCTGAGCGGAAATCTAATTTGGTCTAATTAAGCAGCCTTTTGTGAGGATTTGTCTTTAGATGAAAAGAGGGAGCCGAGGAGATCTAAATGCAAATGAACTCCATCATTTGGGTGTTAAAGGGCCAGGCCCAGACCTCTCTTCTTCAGACGATGACTTCTCTCCTTGTCACCCAAGCCCATGCGTGCCCCACCTGCCTCGGAGGAAAATCACGCGTCTTGTCCCTTGTCCCTCATATCTCTTCAAACAGGACACCTCAAGTTGACAGAACTCTCAGGGAGCTTTTGCTTATTCAGGAGCAAATTTTATTTTGCCCAAAGTAATAAAAGCCACTGCGGTTTTGCTGAGTAGAGGAGTCCACTGCTGATGTCCGAGGGCGCACTTTCAGAAGTCTGGAGGGTTGGACGTATACCCGGTGCCATCAGCATCGACAGAGCTACTGGGGGGAGGCGCCCCTGTGTTGGCCGGAGCACCCCCCCACCCGGGTCAGCCACATCCCAGGCTCGGTCAGCCGCGCAGGTGGACCCTCTTTGGCCCACAGAGGTAACAACGTGCACCTTGACCCTCGGCCCCATGCCGCGGCCTCAGGGATGAGCAGAGGCCAAATGCTTAGCTGCCGTTTGGGGGGTTCCCAAGACCATCTTCAGCTTCAGTGACTCACTAGAAGGAACCACGGATCTCAGAAAAGCCACTGTTCTCACGGTTGTGGTTTACAGACACAGACTGAAGTCAGCAGACTGGGTAGGAGCCAGGAGTTGTCTCCGCCCCTGGAGTTGTGTGGATAGCGTTGACTTCTCCCAGCTTCGATTTGTGACAATTTACACAGAGCATTGCCGACCAAGGAAGCTCGCCCGAGCCTTCGTGTCCCGAGTTTTACTGAGAGCCGGTCACATGGATGGGCTGATCACTCGGATGGCTGACCTTAGTCTCCAGCCCCTCCAGAGCTCGAACCGACACTGTGTGGCCTGAGGCCCCCACCATAAGTCACACTGTTAGCTTGGCCCAGCTGGTTCAGCCCAACTCCAGCCAAACCAGACATTCTCATCAAGCAGGACATTCCAAGGGCTGAGAGGTTAGAGGTTTACCTCCCAGGAGCTGGGCCGATCCTTTTTTTTGGAACAGGGAGGGTATGGACATCCCAAACCTGCTGGGTTAACCCTTTACTGCCCAGCGGTGATACTCTCCTCACTGCCACCCCGGGGGGAAGTAGCAGAGTGGTAAGACCCACAAGGTTGGGCAGATGAGAAGAGAAAAACAGAATACGCTTCCTCACTCACTCTGATGCCACAATCTCCCATCTCCACTCTCCAATTTGTTCTCAAAGACATTGCAAGCCGTCTGGGCTTTTTCATGGTTCCAACAGGAGCAAGTTGAACAAGGGAGAGGCAGGAGGCCGGGGCAGGTCCCCCTCAGCAGCCCCTGCCTGTGACCACTGGTTCAGACGGAGAACGCCCCCCACACTGCCCTCTGACTCAGTGGCCTTCACTTCTCCCCACCCCCCGATGCCTGCCCTGCCATTCAGGATGCCCGAGGGAGGAAGCTGAGAGGGACCGAAATGGAACATGGGACAATAGGAGGGCACAGAGCGTCCTGCGGGGAGAAACAGGAGAGGGGGAGCAGGACTCCTTCTGGTCTTGAGTGCTTGTTAAGGGCTGTTTCTGGCCCCCAGATTCATAGGCTGAAAACTAATCCCCCACATGATAGCTTTTGCAGGTGGGGCCTTTGGGAGGTGATCAGGTCATGATAGGTCATGAGGGCGGAGTCCCCCTGAATGGGATTAACGCCCTTCTAAGAAATGGCCGGAGGGCTAGCTTGTGCCTTTTTCCACTGTGTGTGGCCACAAGGAGAAGCCAGCCATCCGTAAACCGGGAAGAAGGCCCTCACCAAGAGCCCAGTCGTGCCGGCACCCTAACCTGTGAGAAATAAATGGGTTGTAAGCCCCCCCTCCTCTCTGCACCCCGCCCCATCTGTGGCAATTTGTGACAGCAACCCGAGCTGGCTGAGAGGAGCACAAATAGCTCCTGGGGGCTGAGCAAGTCCTCTGTGCAATGCTTTGGTCAGGGCTCAGCGCCTGACACCCACTGACCCCTGATGACCCTCCCTGACCTGACCTCTCATTTAAAACTGTACCCCAGCCTCCCCTCACCTCCACCCCCACTTGGTGCTTCTCCACAGCACTTATCAACCGTGTATTTTACTGATGAACTGTGGTCGCCAACTTTCTCTCCATAACACGGGAGCTTTGTGGGGCGGGGACCGTTCTGTTGCTGCTGCTCACTGCTCTGTCTCCAGTGCCTAGAATCGTTTGGCGCACATAGTAGGTGCTCAAATCTTTATTGAAGGATGGATGGATGGATGGATGGATGAGTGGATGGATGGTTGAGTGGATGGATGGATGAGTGGATGGATGAATGAATGAATGGATGGATGGATGGATGGATGAGTGGATGGATGGATGAGTGGATGGATGGTTGGATGGATGAGTGGATAGATGGATGAGTGGATGGGTGGATGAGTGGATGGATGGATGGATGGATGGATGAGTGGATGGATGGATGAATGGATGAATGGATGGATGGATGAATGGATGGATGGTTGGATGGATGAATGAATGCTCATTGTATCCTATGAAGCAGGTCTGTTCTTAGCCCAGTGTCACAGATTAGTGCTCAGCAGTGACATGCATGCCCGGGGCCACCCAGCTAATGGCCAGAGGCAGGGCTGGGAGGCCAAGCGTGCCTGACTCTGGGCTCCCTCTGGCTGGGGCCTCTACTGTCTGCCCCAGCCTCTTCACTATCCACAGCACAAAGACAGCAATCAGCTTGGTGGGAGGTGGGCACAAGAGACTGCTTGTGGCTCCAGCTATCCCCGGGGCCTGCAGAGGTCAAGGTTACAGCACGGATAAGTCAGGAAGGCCTCTCTATGGCCCTGAACCATCTCCTCTCTAGTTTCTGGGGCTGTTGCAACAAACTGCCACAAACCTGGGGACTTAAAACCACAGAAATTGGCTTTCACCCGATTCTGGGAGCTCGAAGTCCAAAATCAAGGTGTCGGCAGGGTGGCTTCCTTCTGGAGGCTCTCGGGGAGAATGCGTCCCGTGCCCCTGTCCTAGCTGCTGGTGGCCACTGGCCATCCTTGGCGTACCCTGGCTTGCAGTGTCTCTGCCACCCTCTGTCCCCATGTCACTGGGCCTCTTCCCCGTATGTGTCTGTGCTCCACCCTTCCTCCCCTTTCCCTTATAAGGACACTAGTCATTGGAACTGGGGCTCACCCGAAATCCAGTAAGGTATCATCTTGAAATCCTTAATTTGATGATACCTACAAAGGCCCTGTTTCCAAATCAGTTCCCATTCGCAGGTACTGGGGTTAGGACTAGGCATATCTTCTTGGGGGACATAGTCAATCCTCCACACGCTCCAGCAACATGACACAGCAACACCATCCAGCCGTCCACACGACAATGCACAGGGTGGAGGGGGTGCCTATCAATGCACAGCCCTGATCAAAGAGATAGCATGGGAACTACCTCAGTGCCAAGCACTGTATGAGGACAAGCCAGACTCCATCTCCCGGGACTGATGTCGTGTTATTATAGCTCACAGGGAGACAGGAGCTCAAAGAGGTAGATAAGCAAGGTTCTAGGGGCCCAGAAGCTGAAAGAAGCTCACCATCCCCTCCCGGGAGGGTGTGGGATCACGGGGGAAGGTTCCCCAGAGCACGGGGTATGTGAAGTAGAAGTGAGGGGAGAGGTGGATTTTTCCGGCGGTAACGTGCGAGGGGCATTCTTGGAAGCGTGTGGCCACAGGGACCACGTGGAGGCTAGGACACGCAGAATCCCGTGGCACGTCGGCATCATAAGTATATCAGGCTGCAGGGGTGCTGAGGAGGGAGCAGGCTTGTCTGCCTGCCAGTTTCGGGGCAGACTTCCTGGAAGAGGCAACATTTCAGAAGGACTTGGAATGCTGACCAGCGGGATACGGGTGGCATCTCACAGCGTGTGCCCAGATGGTGGGAAGGCGTGACCAGGAAACATGGCCACAGAAGATGGTCCGCTGACCGGGGGAAAGATGAGCAGTGGGGCCAGACTCTGCCAGGCTCCCTTCCGTAGCGGGTGATGGGCGTCCTGCTCAGTTCGGGTCAGTGGTCGTGGGATGATCAGCACACAGCAGTTACGAGAGTCAGACTGGTGGTACAAGAGAGACCGGGAGGGAGAGCAGGAGGCAGGGGGTCCCCAGGAGTCTGGCTTGGCACTCCAGATGGGAGGTGACAAAAGTCTGAGTTGAGACTCCTATCAGTGCAAGACATCTGAGCTGTTCAGGCTCGAGCATCTCCAAAGGTGATTCAGTGCAGAGAAAGCTGCAGGCCGATGTCACGTGGCTTCTTTATTCTTCCTGCCCCTAACCTATCCCCCTTCTCCCTGCCCAACTCCCCTGGATTTCTCCCTTGACCAGGGCATTCAGGACTGGCAAGCACTAGGGAAGTTCGGAGAGGATTATCTGCTCTGCCCCACGGCGGGCCTCCTCCCCACCCCAGCATCCCCTCGGCAGTGAGACTAGAACCCACCTGGGTCCTGTGATGTTCCTCACTGCAGACCAGGCTTAAAATCAGGGCCCGGTGGTAAATGTGACCTTGAAGAACAAGAATTAAATATTTGCTCTTGCCCAGATTTTTTTATTCCCCATGATGTCCAGACAGGGCTCTCCCAGATACCCGGGGAATCTGTTCTTTTCAGAATGTCAGAAAAGCCTCATTTTAAAGGGTGGGGAACAAACTGCAGAGGAGAGTCCCAGCCTTTGCTCGAAAGCTTCAAATGCCATCCCTGCCCCCTCGAAGACCGGAGGCCCAGTTCATGCGGCCGACATGGAGCAAAAGTCTTTTTGTGCTGAATCGTCATCCCCTTTCCAACAATAAAATGGTTAAAAGTTTTCGTCTTAAATGATGTGCTTCCTCAATGTAAGACAATCTCAAAAGGACGGAGCATTTTTACTATTCTATACCCCAGAATTCCCCTAAGAAATCAAATATAATCCTCTTTAAGAAGCTTTAAATAATTTTGAGCTTTCTTATTGACTTATTAAAAAGCAGCTTAAAACACGCCTCTGATGCAATCCTTTTACAAGGGTCAGGGATATAAAATTTGAAGAAATATAATTAGTAGATCAGTTGGAAAGGCATAAGCAGTCAGGTCCAATTTTGACTATTTCAGAGAAACACCCCCAACCAACCTGCCCTGGGACGGGGGTGCCATTTGTCCCCCGCTTTGTCCTTTATCCCTGCATGAATCATCACGCATTTCGTAATTCCCGAATGGTTCTCTGCCCAGAGGAATCTGCTGCCACAACTCTACTCACGTTTCCCCTGGCAGCCCATCTCTGAGCTTGCCTCTGGTCCTAATGACTGAACTTCTCAGAAACCCCTTTGTTAAGAGCTTCAAAGGGCTTAGAACATTCCCACGGTGGCCTTTGATCCCTGGCATCCTTGAGTGATCCGAACCCGGCTCAGCAGTGCACTTTGAACCACCCTGTTCTTCCATTCCACTGGAGCCAAGCTCCTTCCTGGGATGAATAGAGCCACAGTCACATTTCGATAATTTTCATGTTTGAGTGAATGAATGAATGGGTGAGCGGAGGAAAGCCCAAGGCCTTCCTGAGTGCATGACTGTCCGACAGAAAGCCACACAGACAGGGGCTAGGAAAACCAGACTTTTCCTGGGGAAGGCATCCATTGGGTCACATGTATTCCCTCTTCAAATAAAAAGAGATTTCCTATCTTAAAATGCACAATGCAGTTCATTTTTAACCGAGCAAGAGTTTTGTCAAATGCAAACCCTTACAAGAGACAAACCCCAATTCTATAAAAGAGCTTTGACACGTGCAGGCTCCCCAACCATGACTCCAGGGCAGGCTATGGACTCGGGTTCATCAGAGGAGGAACCGACATGATCAGTGGGACCCTCTGAACCTGGACGGTCAGCGCCAGGTCCTATTGCAGCTGGGAGCCGTGCACCAGGGCCAGGGAAGCTCCCGGCACGTGTGCATGGACTGTCCAGTTTTCACACATCTGGTTTGGCCTGGAACAGCTCTCTCCAGACACAAGACGTCATCCTGACGTGCATACAGTTCAGAAATTTGATGTGTAGGTTTAGAAACCACAACTGCCTGCCTGGTGAAATCCAAGCTCTGTTACTCCCCAGCTGAGCAAGCTTGAGCACATGACTGCATCCCTCTTTGCCTCAATGTCCCCAGTTATAAAATGGGGATGCAAAGTAGGAACTTCCTCTGAGGCTAGTCATGAGAATCGGAGAAGATAACACTTATCAAGAATCAGAACCTACAAAGTGGCGGGTGGTGTGGGTTCAAACCCGGAAGACACTCCCAATCTCATGTGGCTCAGTCCGATCAGTACCTTGCCCCGTGCCTGCACGTGCCAAACCCTCAGGAGTAGGGGAGAAGAAGTGTGGTTACGTTCCCATTCACACCTGCCTGCACGCGAACACGCTTACTGTCGTGCTTGGTCTAAGTGTGCCAGAAGGCTATTCACATCAATCTCCTGTTAAGGAGCCTGGCAAATAACTTCCAAAATAACCAGCCCATCCCCTCACAGGAACCTCCCTGGGTGCCATCACTCGACACCTATTTGCAGACAAATACCCACCATCGGGTTTGTGCCAGGCATTGTGCTCAGCGCTGGGGACACTGAAATGAGAGACACAATTCTCAGCCCCCCTAAACTTGTAATTTCCTGAGGTACAGAAAGAAGGGAACAGGTGGGCATGGGACAGAGTAATGGGAGCCGTCATAGGGGTCTGTTCGGGTGCTGGGCTCTGTGGTCAGATTCAGCAAATAAAAAAAATGCAAGACATCCAGCTAAATTCAAAATTTAAAACAAAACAAATAATTTTTTGATATAAACGTGTCCCAAATACCGCACAGGACATACTTACTATTTATTCATTGTTTATCGCGAATTCAAATGTGACTGGACAGCCTGTATTTTATCTGGTGGCCCTAGCTGGGTCGGAATGACACGAAGTTCACCCTCAGGGGAGGGCCAGAGGCTGTGGTCATCCCCATCAGTAGTCATTCAGAATCTGGTAATGACCCCTGGCACATTACCAAGCAATCAGGCTGCACGTTTGTCCTAGTCCGTCAAGCTGCTGTAACGGAATACAACAGCCCGTGACCTCTCACGGCTCTGGATGCTGCGGAACCCAAGATCAAGGCACCAGCAGTTGGGCCGGGTGAGAACCCTCTGCCGGTTGCATCTGGCCCGCGCTTAGCTGTGTCCTCACATGCCAGCAAGAGGGCCAGGGAGCTCTCCGAGGTCCCTTTTATAAGGACACGAGTCCCGACAGTGGGGGCTCCTCCTTCATGATGAATCACCTCCCACAGGCCGCCCCCTCCTAATACCGTCACCTTGGGGGTTAGGATTTCAACATATGAATTTGGGGGGACAAAAATATTCTGTCCAGGGACTCAGCGGGGAGTCTGCTTCTCCCTCTCCCTCTGCCCTTCCCCACCCCTTGTGCTTTCTCTCTCTCTGTCTCAAATAAATAAATAAAATCTTCAAAAAAAAAAAAATTCTGTTCACTGCAACATATCTTTCAGGTAAAAATCATGCTCCCCTTAAAACAGAATGACCTGGGGCTGACTGGGCCTCCCCACACCAACCTTCCCATTTATGGCACAATGTATGCACAAAGCATCCCAGGGCAGAAGACATGTGGGATTTTGAGAAGCAGCTTTAGACATCTGTGTAGGAATGGAGGGCATGGTCGTTGACTTGGGGTGGTCATGGGGTCTATAGAAAGTGATGGAAAGGAGAGGGTGGACCTCATGTCAGGGGCCTGAGAGCACTGTGGGCAGACGGGGGGGCGCTGCAGAATGACACCCACACTTCCTGCTCTGGGGTTCTGTCACCTGCCACAGAGTTCCGGGGATCTGGGCTTGTGGCCACCTCCTCTGGATCACTTCTGGGAGCCCCTCCAGCTTCTCCATCTTGTTCTGCATCATTTTTTTTTAATTTTTTAAAAATGTTAAATTTTTATTTATTTATTTGACAGAGAGAGACACAGCGAGAGAGGGAACAGAAGCAGGGGGAGTGGGGGAGAAAGAAGCAGGCTTCCCACTGAGCAGGGAGCCCAATGCGGGGCTCGATCCCAGGACCCCGGGATCATGACTCGAGCCGAAGGCAGATGCTTAACGAGTGAGCCACCCAGGTGCCCTTTGTTCGCGTCATTTCCTGCTGGGCTTGGGGTCACAGATGCCAGGGTTGCATGCTTCAAGGGCCGTGGCTTTCCTAACAAATTATAGGCTTCCTGGAACCTCTGACTCTTGCATGCAAGACTCCTCTAACAGGGACTGGGACACAGTGACCAGGGCCCACAGGACTTAGAGGGGCCTGCAAAAATATTTTAATTTCTTTCCCAAGCAGAAGGAAAAAAAATAAACATATCCATCTATAAGATATAATTTTTAATTTTTTTTAGGCTTCATAAAGGCAGAAGTGCCCCGAGCGCGTGGCTGGGGAAATGGCCCCAGTTTCTTTCTCAGGGAGGAATAAGCATCTGGATCTCGGGGCACTGGGGCCCGGGAAGCAGCACACCCTCCAGCAGAAAGAACACAGGGAGGGGGCAGGAAACTGACTCTGCCTCCCCCCGTCCAACGGCGCCTGCACGAGCTGAGCAGTCAGGCCCTGCGATCATCGGGACCCGGGTTCTTTTTTTTTTTTTTTTTTTTTTAAGATTTTATTTATTTATTTGACAGAGAGATAGAGAACACAAGTAGGCAGAGGGAGAGGGAGAAGCAGGCTCCCCGCAGAGCAGGGAGCCCGATGCGGGACTCGATCCCAGGACCCTGGGATCATGACCTGAGCCGAAGGCAGCCGCTTAACCGACTGAGCCACCCAGGCGCCCCAGGACCCGGGTTCTAATCCTGCCTCCTCTGCGTACCAGCCATGGGCCGCCCTTGCTGAGCCTGGGGCTGTGAACTGGGGATGGCGACAGCCCTTAACACCAAGGGCCACTGTGATGACTGGGCAGTCACCGCCGCGTAAAGCACTCAGGACGAGGCTCGGCACCTCGTTAGTGCTCCCCAAAGGGTGGCTGTTATTCCTGTGACTGATGCACACTGAAATGTCTTGGAAAAGAAATGACGGAGCAACTAGTGGGATCCAAATAAGGCCTGTAGCTGGAACCAATGTCAAGTTCTGGCATTGACGTATCCTTGGTTGAGATGTCACCACTGGGGGAAGCTGGGGGAAGGGCACTAAGGACCCCTCTGTACTGTTTTTGCAACTTCCTATGAGTTGATGGTTATTTTGAAATTAAAAGTTAAAAAAAAAAAAGATGGGGACAATGGAAATGCCCTTTGTCAAAACAGAATATCAACGCCAACAAAGGGTGAATGGACTTCATGAATAACTCTCATTTTCTGGGAAACTCTGAGGAGCCCGTGTGTCCCCTCACGTCTCCCCCCTGCCCCCGTTCAGCTGCCGTGGTATTTTCCTTCATTATGCCAGAGCCTCAGAAGTAAACCTCTCTAATTTTCTACACCATAGCTATTTATTTAAATGCTAACTCGCATTATGAAGTGATAATCCACACGCGCAGGAGATAATTTATGAAGCATTTAAATTAAGAGGAGCAGCTAATTGGGAGCATGTGTCTTATAAGCCTCGCTAACACCAGAAAACTACAAATTAGGGGGAAAATGGAAGATATTTTTATCTTGCTTTTATCTTCTTTTGGGAGGCACTTGGAGGAAAAATCTCCCCGTGATGCACACACTGGTCCCCCAGGCCCTCTGGAGGCTGGTGTCTCTGCCCTGGCTCTCATCCGCGGCTTACAGAGACCCCCTTCCACCTGGGCAGGCAGGGGCGCCCCGCACCACCCCCGTTCTGATAAGGGAGAATCCTCGGGGTTTTGTCAGAAAGCTTCTCAGCTCCACTACAAAGATGCAAGTGGCAAAGATGAGTACTTTTTAGGTGTTTTTGCCTGATGAGCGCAAGAGAGGCAATTTAGAATGATGTTGGATCTTCCATCTTGAAGAGGGCTGCCTTGGTTTCTGTACACAAGCTGAGAGTGAAACCAGAACATACGGGTGCCGTGTGCGTGTGTCTGTGTGTGTCTGTATGTGGGTGTGTGTGTGTGTGCCTGTGTGCCCACACGTGTTCACAAGTATGCATGTGTGTTTGTTCACTCACTCTTTCAAAAGATCTAAGTGAGCACCTACTAAGTGAAAGGCACTGGGGAGGGCGCCTGGGTGGCTCAGTCGTTAAGCGTCTGCCTTTGGCTCAGGTCATGATCCCAGGGTCCTGGGATCGAGCCCCGCATCGGGCTCTCTGCGTAGCGGGGGGCCTGCTTCTCCCTCTCCCACTGCCTGTCCCCCCACTTGTTCTCTCTCTCTCCCTCAAATAAATAAATAAAATCTTAAAAAAAAAAAAGGAACTGGGGACAGAGCAGTGAGCAAAAGAGACGTCCTGGTGCCCAGTCACGGGACTCTCGCATTCTTGCCCGAAGGGCAGATGTTACAGGGTGAAGCACTTCATTCCCCCTGTGGGAAGTGTTACAGGCTGCGACTGGGGCAGAGAGTGGGGGCTGTGGCCTGGTCTGGAGGGGTCAGGGTCTCCCCCAAGGCAGTGACCTTTGAGTTGGGACCTGAGGGTGAGCGGGAATAGTTGGGCGAGGCTGAGCTGGTGGGAGGGGCATGAAGCCCAGGGTCACTCGCCCCTGGGAGGCACCACCTGGAGCCTGTGGGGCTGTGGCCCATGGTAGGGGCTCTGATCTGTGGTTCTGAGGCAATAAGGAGCCTTCCAAGGCTTTCAGACAGGAGAGGAAGGGCGACCTCACCATATCTGCTGTGTGACCTTTACCCCAGGACGCTTAATTCACGGGGCTTTAAAAGGATGCTCCCCCCCACACACACCTGTTAGGATGGCTACTATCAAAAAGGAGGAGGAGGAGGAAACAGAAAACAAGAAGTGTTGGCGAGGACATGGAGAAATTGGACCATTGTGCACCGCAGGTGGGATGCAAAATGGCAGCTCCTCAGAAATTCAACATAGAACTACCCTAGGATTCAGCAATTGCACTTCTGGGCATTTACCCAAAAGAATGGAAAACAGGGTCTCACAGAGAGTTTTGCTCACCCATGTTCATGGCAGTGTTATTCACAATAGCTAAACGTGGAAGCAACCCAGGTGTCCATCAATGAAAGAACGCATAAACAAAATGCGGTCGATCCACAGGGTGGAACATCATTCAGCCTTAAAAAGGGAGGAAATCGTGACACCTGCTACAACATGGGATGAACCTGAGGACATGATGCTAAGTGAAATAAGGCAGTCACAAAAAAGACAAAGACTGCACGATTCCACTTACAGGAAGTCCTTAGAAAAATCGAATTCACGGAGAGAGAAAGCGGAGTGGTGGCTGCCAGGGGCCAGGGTAGGGGGGTGGGGAGAAGGGGTTGAATGGATCTAGAGTTTCAGTCTTGCGGGA
Source organism: Phoca vitulina (assembly GCF_004348235.1). Taxonomy (NCBI): domain Eukaryota; kingdom Metazoa; phylum Chordata; class Mammalia; order Carnivora; family Phocidae; genus Phoca; species Phoca vitulina. The sequence continues at coordinate 29,561,245 of NW_022589724.1, read as the reverse complement.
CGAAAGAGTCCCGGAGCTCGATGGCAGTGATGGATGAACAACAGCGTGAACATTCTTAACACAACTGAACTGCACACTTAAAAATGGTCGACATGGTACATTTTAGGTTATGTGAATCTTACAATTTTAAAAGAAAAAAGAAGTTCCCGGCTTCAGGACACCTGGCTGTGACAAATGTCATTGGTTCACTTGGATCAAAGAATTAGAGCTGGGGGAGGAGCCAGGTCTCTCTGACCAGCGTCCACTGGGCAAGTCCCTGGCCATGGAGGACAGGGGTCCGACAGACCCCCAGAAGAGGCTCTGAGAGCCGGGGGCTGATGTTCTTCTTGAAAGGGGAATGGCTCATCGGGGCCTCTCTTGGCCAGGTGTCCCCACGCCAACCCAGTCTTTCTTTCCCAGGGACCTGATACGCAGGAAATTGCTCCTACGGTCAGAAGGGCAATTGAACCCTCGCTCTCTGGCATGCCGCCTTGCAGAATGTTCCAGGCCCCTGCCCACAAGTTCCGGGAACCGTATTCCTGCCGGCACTCGATTTACAGGTGTGCCTGGCTCCACACGGCGGAGACGCCCTGCAGCCTGCAGGTGACTTGAAATTGTGACAATCAAATGTTGTCTAAGGGCATCCTGGGGCGGGTCCTGTTGTGGCCGCAAGACGGACATCCTCAACCCCAGCTGCCCTAGAGAATCGTCTGGGAGTTTTTAAAAAATGCTCATGTCTGGGTCCCACCCTAGATAGTCTGCCATCGCGGATCCTTTGTAGCCCGAGTTACAACCCCTCACTTATGGATTTTGCAAGTTCAAATGGTGTGGATGTCAGATACAGATAGAAGCAGACAGGAATGTTGTGAGGTTTCTGGGGAGAGCCTTCCTCCCGGCTGGTTCATTCCATATGTCATTTTGAACTGCCTTTATCTCTCTCTCTCTCTATCTATCTGTCTGTCTATCTATCTATCTATCTATCTATCTATCTATCTATCTATCTATCATCTATCTATCTATCTTTCTGCCTCTAAGGGGTTTTTATTTTATTTATTTATTTATTTTTAGATTTTATTTATTTGAGAGAGAGAGCGAACAAGCTGGGGGAGGGGCAGAGGGAGAAGCAGACTCCCTGATGAGCAGGGAAACCAATGCGAGGCTCGATCCCAGGACCCCGGGATCATGACCTGAGCTGAAGGCAGATGCTTAACCGACTGAGCCACCCAGGCGCCCCTCTATTGGGTTTTTATGTCACTTCATGTCCTCACCCAGGGTCACCCTGTTTCCTTCTAAAAAAGCTAAGAGCTGCTACGAAGTTCTGGGAACTCGGGCCGGAGAAGCTGTCTGCTCTGCAGGAGGACCCAGGGGCACGGTTTGACATAATCGGGGGGGGGAGGGTAGGGTAGGGGGGGTCGCTTTTTAGGAAACATTATGGGTGGTCTATTTTAAGTAATTCTTGTTTGTTGTACGAGTCAAACAATCAGATGTGTGAAGACCGAGGTCTCCCAAGTGAGCAGCTGTGTCCTATACCGTTCTCACTGAATCATATGCACACATATAAGCAGCTACACGATTATAGGGCTTCCCCCCACCTCTGGGGGATCCGCAGCTTGCCTCTCTCCCTTAGGCATAGATCAAGGGCCTGTCTCTGAGTCTAACCCGTGCCTTTTCGTGGCTGTATAATATTCCACAGCCTGGCTCCGCTCTTCCCCCCACCTGCCACCCCCACGGCCAGTCAGGCTGTTTCCATTTTGTTTGTTTTTGTTTTTGTTCTTTGCTGCTGCAAATAAGGTTTTTACGTATATTCATGCCTAACAGATTTCGGTAGAAGAGACTCCCAAAAGTTGATGAGTTGGGCACAAGAGGATGTGAATTTGCCTTCTAATAGGGTCCCCTGAGACAACTGTCCACAAAGGCAAACCCCCCTGGCGGGTCACGGGAACTGTCTGACCAACATCTGCACGTCGGAGAGTCAGTTACCTTTCCTCCTCTCGAGCTGGGCTGTTCCAGGCTGTAGCCTCCAGCTCACGTGTGGCCATTGAGCACGTGACCTGTGACCGGACCGAACCCACACGTGCTGTGAGTGCAACATGCACACTGGATTCCAAAGACTGAGTACAAGGGAAGGGGCGTGAGATAGCTCATTAATAACTTCCATATTGATTGCATGTTGAAGCCATGCTCTCGTAAATAATTGGGTTAAATAAGATACTATTAAAATTAAGTTCTGTTTCTTTTGACTTATTTAATGTGGCTACTAGAAGGTTTTAAAGCACACGTATCGCTCATGTAGTTTTTCTATGGGCCGGCTCCAGACCCTCACGCTCCACAGCATCCAGAAAACCGGCTTCGTAGACAGGCACATCTGTCTTTTCCTGTTTTTTTTTTTTTTTCCTTTTTTTGAAACCTGGGTAAGAAATTTAAGCTCCCCTGGCCTTGCTTTCCTCATCCATAAGATGGGGGCTGTTGAGGGGGTTCGTGGGAAAGCGTCTGCTGAGTCCGAGCCCGGGGTCTGGTTTGGAGCACACACTCAGTCAATGGTAGCTATCAGTATGCTAGCTATTGATTGGAAAATGAGCATGTTTCCTTCAAATGTGAAGTTATAAAATGCTTATAGTGGTTTTAGACACCATTTCCTGAGAAACACCTCAAAGTCCTTATTGTTAGTAAACAAGAAACTAGTTTTCATGTAGAGACGTTCATTGTAAGCAGGCGGTTACTTGGAAATTAGGTAAGCCCACCTCTCTCCCTGCTTCCCATTCACCTCCTTTGCCTGCTTGCCTCCGCCAAGATCAAGGGCTCACAATTAGGGACTCCCAGCTCAGGCTTCCTAGGAACAGCCCCTGCATCCAAAGCTGAGTGCGTGGCCCTTCTGGGCCAAGCCCCCTGAGTTTTTCCCCCTTCCTGTTGGCAGTTCCATTCAAAGATGATGGGGACTCCAGGCGGCGCAGATCTGTCCTCAGGCCTGACTTTGGTTTCCCTTCAGGCCTGCGTGGTGCCTTGGGGTGGCTTCCGTTTACGCCTGTGGGATGCACCTGCTTCTGGAAGCCCCTGGGCTGGGTGTGCTGAATGCAAGAAGGCATCGCTTCAGTCCCTCATCCCCAGGTATGGGGACACCTCCCTCCCCCTTTGTGTCACTAGGCTGTGCCCCCATTTCTCCTGTGTCACTAGGGGTCTTCTTGTGGGGACAGGCTTGCCCCTCTAGCGTGAGAAACCTCCAGTGTGTGGTGGACACCTGGGAAAGCCTACCTTCTTCAGGTTATTCAAGCAGGTGGCCTGGGGGACACTGAACTTCCCACCGCAGCCAGCAATCAGGGCAGCTTCCTGCCCGAGATGGGGGGGTGGGGGGGAGGTAGGCCCTGTGAAGACTGGCCTGGGTCTTTCTCCCAGCACCAGCGACAATGCCAGGCACCTGGTGGGCGCTCGGGCATTCATACGTGTGTTCATTATTGATGAGCAACTATTCTGTGTCTTCTGGGCAAGCAGAAGGCTGGATAGTAGGCTGGGGGCGGGGTGGGTGCAATGGGAGAAAAAGAATCACGGGAGCAGCATATCATGGAGAAAGCCAGTTGGCAGCGTGGGGGCGGGGGGGGTGCTCTCTCGGATGCTGGGCCCAGGAGCACAAGCTGGACAACCTCCAGGAAAGGCAATTTTTAGTCCCTGTGACATTATAAAATGTGAGGAGTAACCTCTGGTTCGGCAACTCCCCGACTAAGATGTAACCTATAGAAATACTTGTGTGTGTGCACAAACGCGTTCTTGCAGCGTGATGCCATAGTGTCGAGAACCCAGTAAGACCGTGGCGGGGCTGCAGATTTTATGGTCCGTGGAATGAAGTGCATCTCTGAGAAAGCAGGAAGTGACGGACCTACTGCTACAAAAAGATGTCCCGATCCTGACACGAAGTTAAATAAGTGAAGAAAAACCCATTTGTGGGAAAACAAAGCAAACAGAAAGGATAGGAACGCTTGCATGCTCTTAAATTTTTTCCTGGAGTAACACACCAGAAGCGCCCCACAGAGATGCCCCCCCAAGGAAAGGGGCCTGCGCTTCCTCTCTCCGCCCCAGGGGAGCCCACTCCTTTTCTGCTAGGCAGGGCTGTGGTTTGTAAACAAGGCCAGCGCGCTGGGAAAGGGGAGACGGGGCTGGCTGGCCGCATTACAGTTACTAATCGCTGCCTCTCTGGGCCTCTTTCTTCTCTCGCACAAAACGAAAGAGCAGAGATGTTCAAGAAATAGATATTAGACGCCTACTGCATGCAAGGGACCACAGAGTCTCTCCGGGTTTCCCCGATTTCTCCTCCTTAACATTGGCATGGAACACTGGAAAGGACCCTTGGGGCTTTTAAAAAATGCTTACTGCTTTCTCAAGGACGCAGGCCCTGGAGCGGAGATGGGGGGAAATCTCAGGGGCTCTGCCTCTCGGGCGAGGCCGGGCCACAAAGGCCCGCTCTGGGCCCACGCAGGAAGCCTGCCTCTTTAACAAAGCATTGCCTGCACACACCAGTAATTGCCTTGTTATGGCCACGGGTGTCATCGTTCATCGGCCAGTCCCGGGAAGGGCCCGGGGGAGCAGTTCTACCTTTGCTAAACCAATATCCCCCCTGACAACCCCCTGCTGCCTCCCCGTTGTGGTCCCGGCAGAATCAATCCTCTGTTGCTCTTTGCTGAATGATCATGAACACATGATTAAAGCTCTAGATTTATAGCTTCCCTGGGCTTGAGAAATCAAGCTGCTCCCGCGGCTCAGGCCTGGCCCTGTGGCTGCTGGGGACAAGGAGCAGGGGACTGGAAGTGGTCCTGAGCCGGAGGGAAGGCTGCTGGGGCGGATGCGATGAACACGTTCTCTGGAGTGGGCTGTGGGGTCTCTAACTCACCACGCCACGAGGGAGAGAGACGGCCGGGTGTGCCCCTGAACCCTGAACCCCACATCTCCTGCGGCATGTGGGTTTTGTCTAATCCAGGAGCAGCTGGCCCTGTGCCAAGCTCCCGCTCACGTGGGCCGTCTGTAAGCATCCTCCCCGCATCCATCACTCTGTTCATCCTGAGAGATGCCTATGGTCGGGAGTGGAGATTTCTACAGAGATCAGAGGATACGTGCTGGGTTATCATAGCTGCTGTTTTTAAAACCAGCCTTTATTCAGCGCTTACCACATGCCAGGCACAGGGCTGAGGTCTTTATGTCAAAGAACATTCGTATATATTTTTAATTAATGTTTAAATTGAGGTGAAAATCACATCATATACAACTGGCCATTTTTAAGTGCACAATTCGGTGACATTTCATATATTTGCAGTGGTGTATAGCCCACTACCTCTATCTCGGGCCAAAATTTTTCATCACCTCTAAAGAAAAATCGTTACCGTTAAGCAATCATTCCCCATTCTCCCGTCTCCCCAGCCCCTGGCAACCACAAACCCACCCTCTGTCTCTATAGATTTACCTATTCTGGACATCTCCTGTAAATGGAATCACACAATGTGTGGCCTTCTGTGCTGGCTTCTTTCACTCAGCATCATGTTTCTGAGGTTTATCCACATCATAGCGTCTGTCAGTACCTGATTTTTTTAAAGATTTTATTTTTAAGTCATCTCTACACCCTATGTGGGACTCGAACTCCCAACCCCAAGATCAAGAGTCACGTGCTCTACCAATGGAGCCAGCCAGGTGCCCCATACCTCATTTTTTCTGGCTGTATAATAGTCCCCTGTCTGGATAGACCATTTTGTTCACCCATTTGCTCACTGATGGACATCTGTACATTTTTGCAGTGGGTGCTATTATCACCTCCGTTCTCCGGAGAGGGAAACGGGGGCTGTGGGAGCTCACGTCACTTACCCAAGGCCCCATAGCTCATAAAGTGGAGGAATGCAGATGTGGCCAGGCAGTCTGACCACTGAGCTGCTCAGGAGTAAGAGAAGGGCTGAGGCAAGAGCAACGGCAGGAGACTAGATGTGGTGACTTCTCCATAGCGTCCTATCTGGCACATCCAGAGAAGCTCTTCAGTTGACTTTAAGGGGTTGGTCATGAAGCCTTACAGCGTATGATACTCTGCCCTGAATGATACTGTGAGGCCAGGATAATCAGGAGCAATTTCTTGAAGGTCTTCAACAAGCATGCCTGTGCATGCACACATGCACACACATACCCCCCCTACACACACACCACCCACCCACCCATCCATCCATCCATCCATCCACCCACACATCCATCCAGCCATCCAGCCATCCACCCATCCATCCGTCATCCATCCACCCATCCATCCACCCACACATCCATTCATTCATCCATCCATCCAGCTATCCATCCACACATCCATCCATCCAGCCAGCCAGCCAGCCATCCATCCACACATCCATCCATCCATCCATCCATCCATCCATCCATCCATCCACCCACCCACCCATCCATCCATCCACCCAT
>NW_022589724.1:29365300-29554743 GCF_004348235.1 Phoca vitulina | reverse complement strand
CCATCCACCCATCCATCCATCCATCCATCCACCCATCCATCCATCCACCCATCCACCCACCCATCCGTCCACCCACCCATCCATCCATCCACCCATCCATCCATCCATCCACCCATCCACCCATCCATCCACCTATCCAGGCTGGATTAGATGCAAGGGGCTAAATTAGGTAATTCCAAGATTGTGAACTGAGCTGCTACCACAGACACAAGCCACAGTGTGTCTCAGACTCTTTTCATGCTACCCCAAGGGAAGTATTCTTTCATGATCCGGTCCGGTTATCGAATCTGTGAGTGTCTTCACCCCTGCTGGAACTCAGGGGAAAGAGTGTGACCTCAAAAGGGTTTGGTCATTTCATCGTTCTCCCCCATACCCGAATCTCCTCGCACACACCTCTGTGATTTCCCCAGTGCTAGCCACCGACTCGAGAGAGCAGCTGCTAGGTACAACAAAAGACAGAAGCCAGAGGCTTCCTCTGAATTGTCCAGTGTCTGTCTATGTCTGTGCTGCCCGGGACGACAGCCACTAGCCACAGTGCTCTTGCAAGTTTAAAATAATTCAAAATTTCGTCTTCAGTCACACTAGCCAGGCCTCAAGTGCCCAGGATTGCCCGTGCGGGTGGGCAGAGCGGAGACAGAAGGCCCCCGTCACCACAGAAGTTTCCGCCGCACAGCACTGGTCTACATGGTGCCCGTTCCCTGCTTCACACTGTCCTGTGGAGACCTGACCCGTGAAACGAAATAAACATGTTCTCGTGCTGAGGAAAGATCGTTGTTAGGATTCCTACTTTGCCTCCATGGGTGGCATCCAGAAGCCTGGTGTGGAGGAAGGAAGGAAGGGGGCACCAGCCGAGGCTTCCCTGCCCCCCGGGCAGGCGCGCGGGGGTGGAGGAGGTCATCAGTCCCTGAGCCTGTCGCCGCGGCGCCAAGCAGGCCCTCTGTGGGACTCAGGCCGGCCGCACGCCCTGCGCCAGGGTAACGGGATCTGTCTTTATGTTCTGACTTAAGGCCTGCCAGGGTTTTCATGGCGGTGTCCTGGATCTCGCACACACAGTGAGGCCGCTCGGAGTCGGGAGGAAACCCACGCCTCACGCCCGACACTTCTCTGCTCTGAGCTGCAGAGAAAATGGGACCATAAAACATGAGCAGGGAGGCCCCAGGCCTTCGCAAAGAAGGGATCTGGGCCGTTAGACTCCTAACTGTGCCGGAGAGAGTTGGGCCCACCGCCCCGGGATGCCGGTTTCATTAAGGCGGCCGCGCAGGCTGGTCTAAGGACGGGGAGACAGGTGTTTTAAGAGCCGGGTTGGGGCGCCTGGGTGGCTCAGTCATTAAGCGGCTGCCTTCGGCTCAGGTCATGATCCCAGGGTCCTGGGATCGAGCCCCGCATCGGGCTCCCTGCTCGGCGGAGAGCCTGCTTCTCCCTCTACCACTCCCCCTGCTTGTGTTCCCTCTCTCGCTGTCTCTCTCTCCATCAAATAAATAAATAAATAAAATCTTAAAAAAAAAAAAAAAGAGCAGGGTGATCCGGGGCGGAATCCAAAGGAAAACACGCGCACTCCTTTATGCTCCTCTCCTGCGTGTCCGCTTTCCTTCCCACCCTCTCTCTGCTTCCCTGAGCAAGCAGGAGCAGTTTGTTTTCGACTGCCGGAGGAGGCTTGAAATATTACAAAGGTGGCGTGCGGAACGCTCCCCGCGGCCCTGCCCCGACGGCACGTGCGCAGACATAAAAAGCAAATACCATCAGTAACCCGTCGCCAGGACCCAGCAACAAGCCGAGGGTTTGTCTCCCTGCCGGGGCTGTTAGCAGCGATGTATTTCTCCCTGCACTAAGCACCATCTTTCCCAAGGCTGCATTACAGTGATTTATAAACCCCATTTCTGGGGAAAACGAATAGATCAAAGCGAGGAGAGAGAAAGGAGACATGAGCAGCGGGAGGAAGATATTGAAGCATGAAAGAAAAACACAAAATGAAGAACGAGGCGGTGACACAATTGAGCCATTCCTCGCTGCACTTTTATCAGAGGAAAATAATAGCAAAATCTTGATTTTAATCCTTTTTTTTTCCTCTATAAGATGCAACCTCCTGTCAGTCAGCGGGGCTCTGGGGCAGCTGTGGGCATGCGTGGGCACGGGCTGCCCAGGACCGCACGGGCCGGGGGGCTCTGCCACAGGGCAGCTCGGGCCTCAGCATCCCCACCCTCCTCACCTTCAGGGGCCACTGTTTCAGGGGCCCGCGTGGCTCCAGGACACAGAGGGATTGCCCTCATGGCTTTCACAGAGGGGACACCCAAGGGTGTGAGACAGTGTGTCCTCCAGGTGGATGAGAGGCCTCTTCCATCATCCCCCAGACTGAATGGTTTCTTTCACCTGCTCTTGTTCCACAAAGACCAGAGGAAGAAGAAAGACTCAAGGCCCAGTGAGCCCAGCACAGTCACCATGAAGGGTGCCCCTCTGGAAGTCTCAGACTTTGTGTCTGTGTTCTAGTCCATCAGCACGGATGGAGAGATGTGGGGCTGGCTGAGGATGGGGCATGGCCGGGAATAGGCATACGGAGGACGGAGGGAAGGAGACATCAGGATGGGAGTCAGTCCCCACTGCCCCTCAAAGGAGGAGGTGCCCTTTGAAATGGGACTTTTTTTTTTTTTAAAGATTTGATTTATTTATTTGAGAGAGAGAGAGAGCTCAAGCGAGAGAGCACAAGCAGGGGGAGCGGCAGGCAGAGGGAGAAGCAGACTCCCCACTGAGCAGGGAGCTGGATGCGGGGCTCGATCCCAGGACCCTGAGATCACAACCTGAGCCGAAGGCAGACGCTCAACCGCCTGAGCCACCCAGGCGCCCCTGAAATGGGTCTTGAAGGAAGGACAGCAACAGCTACTGTGGATGGGTCCCCCCTCAGCCACCAGCTCAGAGCAGCCTTCGCTAACCCCTGCCCAGCTGTCTCTCACAAGAAATGCTATTTTTTAGTTACTCATATATTGTCTGTTTCCTCCCATTAGAACAGAAGCATGAGAGGGGCGCCTGGCTGGCTCGATCAGAGGAGCGTGTGACTCCTGATCTCGAGGTTGTGAGTTCGAGTCACACGTCGGGGGTAGAGATTGCTTAAAAATAAAATCTTTGACAAAACAAAACAACAACAATAAAAAACGTAAGCGTGAGAGGGGCACCGTATCTATCTGTCTCATCCATAACTATTTCCCTAGAGCCTAGGGCAGCGCCTGACACATAGTAGGTGCTTCATAAAATGAATGACCGAATGCCAGGCACAGCACTCACACTTTGCTATTCGGTCCTCACAGCAACGCTGGCAGGTATGTGTGATTATCCCCATTTTACAGATGGGAAAGCTAAGAGCGGTTAGGTAACTTGCCCCGGGTCACACAGCCAATAGGTTGTGTGCCGAGGCGGGATGAGAACTCCGGTGTTCTAGCCGCCACACTGCATGTCCTCCCCAAACCCTAAAGTTAGGACGTCCTGCTTTTCCTTGACAATGTGTGCTATTGGGGGCTGAGTGGAGAGAGATTGGGGGGGGGGGTTCCTTTTGTTTTTAATGTGAGAACCCCGTGCGTAGCAAAGTACTGGTGGGCTCTGCTGCAGCGACGTTGTCAGGAATGACTCCATCTACCCCTAATAAACCCTAAGAACAGTCCAGAGAGAATCTGCCAGGACAGAAGAGACCACCTGCTCCTGCATGAGATACTGCTGAGCTTTGCTACGGGCTGGAGTTATTCCTGCAGGCTAATTTATTGGCTTCTCTTTTAAAGGCCAACCCAATGAAACAAAATCTATCCAGGGCTGTAACCAGGGGATAATTTGCATGAGGTGTCATGACATTTTGTGTGCCCTCACTCCGAGTGCCCTGGGATGCTCTGAGTGATCAAGCACTTCTGGCTCAGGGGGACTTTGAAGGAAGGGCCTTGGCATGTGGCTTGGGTGGGAAGAGCTGGCCCGAGTCAGGGTTGCGTGAGGTCAACAGATTGCCCTTGGTCCCGGGAGTGCCTGGCGTGGGGTCTCTGTGGGCTGGACCACGTGATGGCTGGCCCAGCCTCGTTGGCTCAGAAGTGAGGATGCTGCTGGCCTTTGGCTACACTTAGGAGTATATCTACTCTCTTAAAAGCCGGTATACCAGTCCCATAATTAAGAGTGCCTATTTGTGTTCCTGAAGAGTCTCTACTTCTAGAAAAAGACTCACCACGCAGTGTAAAAAGGCATTGTAACCAATTATCACTCAATTGGTAAGAAAAGGGACTCGTGGTCGGTTTCTCCGGAATGTATCTTTCATATGTGGAGACACTGATTCCATCATCAGGCAGGAACCCCAGTAACATCCGAACACTTCTGATGGAAAAAAGAGGCTTAATTTCATTTTATGCCTGTGGCGTAGAAAAACCAAAGATTCACACTAAACGTTGAAAGAAACTGAACTTACTTGCTCTTGTTGTTCAATATTTTGGAAAAGCATGAAGGTCCCTGGGATGCCTAGCTATTTACTGTGTTTTCCACCTGATCCGATTCTTAAACAGGTGAGTCACAAACCTCCTGAAAATCGGAGTTTATAATTGAAATACTGATAAACTCTTTCCCATAAAGAGGCTACTAGATACTGCAAGGAATGACTGGGAAATAGGCAGAAAGTAATAAGAATGCTTTTCTCTGTGTGGCCAAGAAATACAATGGCAGAGTTTATTGCTTACAAAACCCAGCTGCTTTTCCTCAAATTGGATAGAAAAACATGAACCCCGATAAATTATGATACCCCTAAATCCCAGAGAATGTACATCAATTATTCGGGGTACTACCATCGTCCTTCTGGGCAGCCTACTTATTAGGACCATAATTTATTATTATTATGCTTCGGTGCAAATACACAGGCTGATAAAATTCAAATCTATTAAAACAAATGTCCTCCTTTCTCTGAATCAGTAAGAGACAACATTCCAAAAAGAAATGTTATAAATTGGAAAAGCGAATGGTTCTTAGATACTCAGAAGTGAGACACCAAAAGATAGCCAAAGGGGAAAACATCCACTATGACCAGGCTTTCTGAATCTAGCCCCAGAATCCAGGAATTGCTACAAAAGTGGACAGCAAGAGGGGCTCCTGGGTGGCTCAGTCGGTTAAGCGTCTGCCTTCGGCTCAGGTCATGACCCCAGGGTCCTGGGATCGAGCCCCGCATTGGGCTCCCTGCTCAGCGGGGAATCTGCTTCTCCCTTTCTCTCTCCCTCTGCCCCTGCTCATGCTTTCTCTAAGTAAATAAATAAAAGCTTTTTAAAAAAAAAAAGTGGACAGCAAGAAACAGAGTAAAAGACCATCATCTGGCGCTCCTGGCCCAGACTAAAGCTCTTTTCATTGAAAATGTTCATTATTTAAAAAAAAAAAATGAATCTTTCAGCTTCACTTTTAGCCACCATGAGATACATGTTCTTCTTAAAGAGACACGAATCACGCATTGGCTTTTTAAAACCAGGTGAATGTTAGGTTGGGGAAGGACTGTAGGATTCACTGAGTTACTCCCTTCCTCTTCCAGAGAAGGAAGCCGCGTCTCTCTGAGGGCACACAGGAGAGGGTCCAGCCTCCATGTCACGCCAGTGGCCCAGTTTCCTCCAGCCTGACAGCCACGATACTTGGCAAAAGAAGAGCCCAGTGGTTCAGGCCGACTGAGCACGCACCATGAACTTCTTCAGCTGGTCCTCTCGTGGTTTCTGGACTGCTCACCAAGCTCTCCCTGGTCTCTTCACACCCACCGTACCCCAGGCGACCAGAACTGAGCGCAGCTGCTCTCTGCAGAGGAGGGTGGGGAACGGGCATTCATAACTTCAGTGCCCAAACCCACACCACTTGGCTCACTCCATTTCCCCTTAGGCTCCCAAAGAGGCAATGCCGGTGCTCTTGTCAAGGCATGAAGGGCCGGAACGTTCTCTCTCCCACGGTCCCTTCCCTGCAAGCTCACACTGAGTTGGAGCAGCGAACATACCCTTGGTGACCAGCCCTGCAGACAGCAGGGGAGCCCTAATGGGCTTACAGCGGGGGACTGACAGGAATTGACTTCTTTGGGGAAGTTTTTTTTTTTATTTTGGAAGAAACTCCGTGTAGGGAACAGAGCAGAGGGGACAGGAGCAGGTAGGGAGATGCCAGACAGGAGGCGATTGCTGCTAGCCTCTGGAGCAAACAATAGTGTCCCAGGACTTAGGGGGAGGGGGAGGTGTGGGGACAGAGGTAAAGGGTCTTTGTGAGTGTCATGCAACAGGGAGGGGAGAACTACAGAGGGAGGTTGCAGTGTGGATCCTCGGTAGCTGACTAGGCACCCACCAGTTTACCTGACTCGTACACACACTCACACACGGCCGTACAAGACATACAAATTCGTATCTCCACCAAACTATGAATCCCCAGACATCACAGGACTTTAGGCCCTTCCCGTGTTAAAGCCACCAGCCCCGAAAGACCCTAAGTTATGCCACATGCACTGTCCACATACACAAGTCTGAAGCAAATTCATGATCTTTCTGCAGACGCGCTCCCATTCTCGAATTTTCTATTTTGGTTAGTGGCATCTCCACTGACTCCGTTGTCCAAGGCAAAAACTTGACATCTATTCTCAGCTTCCTTTCCACGCCCTCCACACTCAGGTGCCTCCTGAACAGCTCTCGGTCCATTCCTTTGTTGCTTTCCCGCTGCTGTTGATGCACCTAAGACCTACTTTCACTCTCACTGGCATGACCGAGGCAGCCCCCCCGGGCCTCCCTGCCCCCGGGGCTTACCCCCTCCAATCCATGATCACTCTGCAGCCAGGTGGTCTTGCAAAAAACAGCTCTATTCATTTCACTTACCCACTTAAAACCTTTCAACGCCTCCCATGGCCCGTCGGATCAGAAGCAGGATTTGGGCAGTGTGCCTTTAAGCACGTGGCCTGTGCATCCAGACGCCCGGAATTCAAATCTCTGCTCTACTCCCTACTAGCTCTGTGGACCTTCCTGGCTCTGTTAAGGGTCCTGCCTCTGTTTCTTCTTGGCAGCATGGATAATATGAGGACCCATCTCACAGAAGCTTAGTACCTGGTATGCAGCATTCAGTGGGTGCTGGTTGTGGTCCTTGCGTTTATTACTCACAGTCTAAGCCCATCCATGACCTCATCCTGAGGTCATCTCCTGCTCTGCAAACTTGCCCACTCTTGCACCGCACCCTTTCCTCCCCAGCGATACTGATGTACCTGCTGTCCTCACACATGGCATCCTTCTTGCTTCCCTCCTTCTCCATCTGCTATTTTCTTTACCTAGAATATACTCCCCATCTCGTTTGCCTGCCAAACTTTTAATCACGCTCCCAAACTCAAGCATCAGAGTTAAAAATACTGACAATATCACGTGTTGGTGGGAACGTGGGGCAAACTGGAGCTCCCATACACTATTGGTGAGAATGCAAAATGGTATGGCCACTTTGGAAAACAATACGGTGGAACCTTACAAAGGTGAACACACATGGGGCGCCTGGGTGGCTCAGTTGGTTAAGCGACTGCCTTCGGCTCAGGTCATGATCCTGGAGTCCCGGGATCGAGTCCCACATCGGGCTCCCTGCTCGTCAGGGAGTCTGCTTCTCCCTCTGACCCTCCTCCCTCTCATGCTCTCTGTCTCTCATTCTCTCTCTCTCAAATAAATAAATAAAATCTTTAAAAAAAAAAAAAAAAAAAGGTGAACACACATCTATTAGGTAACCCAGACATCCCACTCCTAGAGGTTTACCCAAAAGAAATGAAAATATACACCCAGACAAAAACGTGCATGTGGACGTTCATAGCGTATTTTTTACAGTAGCCCCAAACTGGAAGCAACCCAGGGTCCATCAACAGGTGGATGGATCAACAAAGTGTGGTCCATCCATACCATGGAAATGTACTTGGCAATAAGAAACAACGAAGTACCGACACACGCCGCAGCTCACGTGAATCTCAGACGCGTTGGGCTGATGAAAAAAGTCAAACATACAAGACTGTGAGCTGTATGGCTCTGTTATACAAAATTCCAGAAGGCAAACCGCAGTGACAGAGAGCAATTTGTGGTTGCCTGGGGCCAGGATTGCAAAAGGACACCAAGCGCAAAGGGGCTCAGGGAAGCTTTTTAGGGCAAGGAACCTGCTTTATATCTTGACAGTGGTAAGTTACGTGATTGCACACAATTACCAAAATTCGCCAAACTGTATGCATAAGATGAGCGCGTTTTTATTGTACGAAATTCATACATTAAAAAACAGTAAAGGGGGAAAAAATCCAAAGCCAACCTCCAGACTGGCCCCCTCCGTACAGCGTTCTGGGACTTCCTCGCCTCCAGCTGCTCTGTCCTGGTCCTGTCCATTGTTGGACTTTTCCTACCATCTCGGCAGGAGGCAGATGGGTCTGTCTTTCCATTGGCCCAGAGGCAGGGCCCGGGCTCCCTCCTTCATCCCTGTTCCCCTGCCTCCCTCACGGAGCACTGATCATGTTCCAAGAACTCTGCCACGGGCTGACTCCCATGTCCTGACTGAGCTCCCCCACAACCCCAGGAGGTAGGTATTACTCTCCGGTTTTACCACAAACACGGAGGCTCAGAGGGGTTGAATGACTAACACCTGCCAACATCAGACAGCTCCAAGCGGTGGGGCTGGGCTTCCAAACCAGGTCTGTCTGTCTGTGTGCGTCAAGGCTGTGCCGTAAACACTACATTGTACTGCCCGATGCAGCGCTTGTTGGAGAGAAAGCCCCGAGAAATGACGTGTTGCATTGACCAAACGAATGCAGGAGGCATTCTGTTCCTCCCTTACTCCATCTTCCCGGGGTCATGCAACCAAAGTTTTGCGATGTACATATAATATTCGCGCGCGCGTTTTGTGTGTGTGTTCTTGATCTACTAAAATCTCAGCTTTTTCTCTCTCCTCCTTTTTGAATTAAACTAAAAAGCTAAATTAGCCCTCCACCTGGGAGACCAGTGTTACCTTGCAAACAGCTAGTGCCTCCAAGGTGCCGTCTAATTAAGCCACACTCCCAAACAAAGTACATAACAGTGTCACCACATTAACAATGGCCACCTCCCCTGGCAGCCCCTAACTGCATAGTACAGTGGCTCGCTGGAAAACAAATAATCCTGCTGCCGTGTAAACTGCGCTCCTAAGTAGCTCTTTCCCTTCAGCAGATAGCCTTTGAACGTGGGGTGGTTTTATTAAGAAATATTCGAGGACTGGGTACAGAATGCAAGTAGCAGGCTGATTCTTTAATCAGACCAATTTTCCAGCGTGTTCTACTTTCTGGCATTCTAGAAATCCACTCTTGCAACATATATACACTGTGCTGGGCGTTTGAGGTCCCTGTGTTTGCTGTCAGCAGCGTAGTGCATTTAAGGGGAGTGTGAGTTGGAACACACAGGGAGAGAGCATGCTGGGTGTGGCCAGCGAGGGGGTCTGTGGGGACCGGGGCCACGCCTGCACCCACTTTGCGGGGCAACAGAGAGGAGAAGCCACACGCTTTGGGTGGCAGGAGGAGGATCAGTCCAAGCGGAGGGTGGAGTCGAAGCCCCTTTGCAGCTTTGCGGGGTGAACGGCTTTACCCTTCTCCGGGACCTGCTTTCAATTATTTGCTAGGCTTGAAATGAATTAGAATTAGAATAATATGGCTTTTTTTTTTCCCTTCGGAGGGGTCCCCTGAAATAGAACATGATCAATTAATTTGACCTAGTTCATTCTCTGCATCCTCAAGAAGAGGCAGGTGCTAATTGACAGATGGAGGTGTGCGACCTCCAGCGGCATCCCGCGTCAGGTTTGACTCATTAGTTAGTTGATTTTAAGAGGGAAAAACGCAAAAATGCAGAATCCGCAGCAGAGTGTGGATTCTAGAGAGGCCGACTCAGGTTTGAATCCTGGTGTTCCCACGTCACCAAGTCTGAGACTTCGGGGGGCTCGTCGCCTCACCTCCCCAAGCCTCAGTTTTCTCCTCTGTAAAGTGGGAGAATGAGTTCCTCTCTCGTGAGGCTGCCAGGAGGTTTAACCTGGGTGAGCTGACGTCACTGTGTGCTTTCCACCACCGAGCAGAGCCCTCAGGAAACCACAGTGTAGTCTTCGTGGTGCAATTCTGTGTCTAACTGTAAGAGAAAAGAAGGAAATGGCCACGCTCACGTGTCCCCTGCGGAGAAGGCCCCTCCAAGGCAAGTTTAGGAGGCTGAGCCACGGTGACCATGGGGATGATCACCTTATCATTCAAGCTTTCAATGCAAGAGGCACCAGAGAAAGGAAAGAACTCGGGAATGAACAAAAGAGGGGGAGGGCTTATTCATTCTGAAATCAAGGTGAGCACCTGCCTCCCTGCCCCCAGCGGTGCCGGTAAGGAGTCGACTGCCTCTGACATATCTCCTTGTGCTCAGCCCATCTCTGGCATGTCACCCCACAAAGACAGGACATCTGGGAGAAGGAGAGCCAGCATCCAGTTCTACCTCCTCAAATATCAGCACGGCTGCACCGCTGGGTGCCTGTCGCTGTGACCTGCGTGGGAATCACTGAAATGCAGGTTCCTCAGCCCCCTCCTGACTCAGACTTTTCAGATGCGGGGTCCCCAGGAGCCACACTTTTGATAGCCTCCCCGGGGTCGTGAAGTGAAGTGGGAGAAGCACGGAGATGTCTGGTCTAACTTCCTTAGGGCTGGTGTCTCTACGGCAAAAATGAAAGTAAGAACCACCCACACCTGGCGGACTTGAAGGTCCAAGGCCCAGGGCAGCAGCCTCGGGCTCTAGGTCAGAGCTGACTCTTTAATTTCCTAGCTTTTAAGGAGGTTCTTCTCAACCTTTTCCCATTGTGAACTATCTGATAGGTCAAGTTCATGTGTGCTCACAGTGCCCGGGAGGAAAGCTCTGCCACGATCATTTATAGGACAGTTAAATCAGAATGGTCCTTCATAAGTGGCCGGACTGTGTAAGAGCCGCCGCTGTCTGCTTCTCCCTGTAGGCTGTACTCAGACGGTGCCGAGCGGAGCCCAAGGCCTCCTCCCTAAAGCATCCATTAAAGACCAAGGCTAGAGAAATGCTCTATTTGCTCTTTAAAAGTCAGTAACCGGGGCGCCTGGGTGGCTCAGTTGGTTAAGCGACTGCCTTTGGCTCAGGTCATGATCCTGGAGTCCCGGGATTGAGTCCCGCATCGGGCTCCCTGCTCAGCAGGGAGTCTGCTTCTCCCCTGACCCTCCCCCTCTCATGTGCGCTCTCTCTCTCTCTCTCTCTCTCTCTCTCTCTCAAATAAATAAATAAAATCTTTTAAAAAAATAAAAAATAAAAAAAATAAAAGTCAGTAACCTGCACCCGTGTTCTCAGCAACACTATTCACAAGGGCCAAAAGCTGGAAGCAACCAAGTGTCCATCAGCCAATGAATGGACAGGCAAAATGTGGTATTTACACACAACGAAGCGAAGGAGATTCTAATTCATGCTACAACACGGATGAACCTGGAGGACGTCATGCTGAGATAAGCCGGACACAGAAGGACAGATTCTGTACGATTCTACTTATATGAGGTCCCTAGAGTCATCAGATTCATGAAGATAGAAAGGAGAGTGGTGGGTGCCCGGAGCTGGGAAGCGGGGAGTAAGGAGTCCGTGTTTACTGGGGACAGTTTCAGTTTGGGGAGATGAACACGTTCTGGAAATGGGATAGTGGTGATGGTTGCACGAAGTGAATGTATTTAATACACTTAAAAATGGTTAAGATGGCAAATGTTATGTGCATCTCCCCACGATTCTTAAAAATTTTAAAGAAGGACCAAAAAACACAATAACCTGCAAAAGTCAGTGTTTTACCAATGACTTGGCAACACATCTCACGAAGGGTCCAGACACTGCAGCATTTCAGGAGACCACAGCCGAGACTCCGCAGACCAGCCCGCGGGGCTCAGATCACCTTCCCGCCTTGCCTTGGCTGGCTCCCTTGATCTGCCCACGGGCGCCTCCTGACACGGTGGCCCCCGGGTGGTGGCCCACGATCTGGGAGGACACACGATGGCTTGGCTGTGTGCGTGCTGCTTCGTTTCTCTCTCGGTCCTCTCTCCTGGCACATATCCAACCCATAATTAGGCAGATTCTCAAAGGAGAGAGAATACTTCCTGCCCAAATGACAAGCTGTGGATTATGCAGATATCTTTCCAGATGTGGCATTTGTCTCCCTGGCAATGCTGCAGGTGGCTCTCGGTTTACTTGGCTGGAAAGCTCCATCTGAGCGCCTTAGCCTCACAAATAACTTCTTCCATTGATTCTGCTTATGCTCAGGGCTTTCATTTTCAAGCTGATTTCCCTCAGAGCTGCAAGGCCGCTTCTCCGTAGGAAATGGGAGAGGGATCTTCAGAACCCAGGGAGGGACCAGCTGAAGCCCTTCAGCCTGGTGGCGGCTCGGCTCTCCTTATGGGAGCAGCCAGGTGTTTGACCAGTGGAGCCAGAGGGCCACGGCCATCTATTCAGGGCCCAGAGCAGAGCTCAACCTCAAAAAAGGCTGTTGTGTGAGCTCAGTGGTTGCTTGAATAAAATGGGGTGGCCCAGAACTACCACTGATTTCATGCAGTGTGGCAGGCACAAGATTTATGCTTTGCAAACCCAAACAAGTGATTTTTCAAGTGCCAGGATCTACCACACAAGTGTGTGTCCAGGAGCCCCGTGCATGTAACCCAGAGTCCTGTTTTCAGGGAAACACTCTGACGTGAGCCTCACAGACCAATATAAGTGATAACTGACAGTTGATAATGTAATAATCCAAAATGAGCACTGTTGCTTCATGAAGGTCTATTTTGCATAAAATGGGCACAGGCCCATTTTATTTATTTTTTTAAAAGATTTTATTTATTTTGGGAGCGAGAGAAAGAGAGAGAGCATGCGTGAGAGCATGAGCAGGGGAGTGGGGGGGAGAGGGAGAAAGATTCCCAAGCCCACTCCATGCTGAGCGCAGAGCCGGACATGGGGCTCGATCTCACGACCTCAAGATCATGACCCGAGCTGAAACCAAGAGCCAGATGCTTCACCGGCCACCCAGGTACCTCAACACAGGCCTATTTTAAATGGGGAGATTTCTTTTTAAAGAGCATGAATATCCATCAACAAATGAGTGGATAAGTCAATTGTGCAATCCGTACAATGGAACAATATTCCGCCACAAAAAGGAATGAAGTGCTGATCTATGCTATGATACGGATGAACCTGGAAAATATTATGCTAAGCAAAAGAAGCCAGATACCAAAGGTCACATATTATAGGATTCCTTTTATGTGAGAGACCCAGAATGGGCAGATCCACAGACGGAAAGTGGAACTGCGGGAGAAGGGAGTAGAGGCTGATCATTTGATGGGTATGGGGTATTTCTCTGGGGTGATGAAAACCTTCCAAACTGGAGAGGTGGTGGTTTCGCAACAATGTCAATACTCTAGATGCAACCCACGCGTGCACTTTAAATGGTTATGGGAAAAAAAAAAATCCAAGCACAGGGTAACTGACAAGGTTTATGAGAATGTGTAAAACGTTGGAGCACAGACTATAACACAGATGTGTTTTTTCTCATTTGTTTAGCTTTTGCCACTTTCAGTCCCACAGAGATGCAAATGCCATCCTGTCCAGGTGACGGTGATTTTGTAATCCAGCTCACCTGTAATTCCTTGTTCCCCGTCTGGCTCCCCCTACTGGTTTGCAAGCTCCCGGAGGGAGAGCGGGGTCTTTTTCTGTCTTATTCCCTGTGTTCCTAGTACCTAAGTTGGCTCCTGGTACATAGAGGACCCCAAATAAATATGTGCTGAATAAGTGAATGACACCAGCAACTGAGCTTCACCTAATCTGGGCAAAGGCCGCTGGGTACTCTGGGCCATCCCTTCTCTACCTGGAAGGTGCGCGCAGATCACCTGGGACCTTGTTAAAATGGATGTTCTGGTGTGGTAGGTTGTGGGCTGGGAGCTCAGATTCTGCATTTCCAATAAGCACCCAGGGATGCAAATGCTGCTGGTCCATCAGCCACACTTGGAGAAGCAAAAGTCCAGCCACACCACCCCCAAGCTGTGCCCCTGAAGAAAAAGAGCAGGTTTCCGCGTCGAACACCCAGGTTGTGTGTCTCCCCAGATCTCACTGCTCACTCTGCCTCCCCCCACAGAGGAATCTAAGCACTTCCTGGTTACCCAGAGGAGGATGATTAAAGCAATTGGCAACTTCTTCCTGCGATTCTAAGGTAGGCTGTCATTTCAAGGAAAATACGTCCACTGCAATTGGGAACACTCGGTGTGTTCAATGTTTTCTTAAGTGTGGTGGGGGGAGGGGGAGGGAGCGTCCGTGACCCCCAGAAGAAATAAGCTGTTCTTCTGCCTTTGTGTTTCCAAGCATGTACACTCAGTTTGAATCACAGCTAATAAACAGGTCATCTTGTACTTCCAAAATAAAAACATGCCGTATTTCAGTGGAATAGCAACTGTACATTAAAAAGCTGTCAACTTCACTACAATTTCCCTGAACCTTGCACTGCAGAAAGATACCTTGTCACTCAGAGTAGACTGCAGTTTTACTGAAATATCTCCTTGTCTGCGTAAATAATGAGTAGACTTGCATGAGGAAAATCTGGCCCCCAGCCTCCTTTCTCCCCTACTCCCAAAGAAACATATGCAAATGGCAGATTTATGGGGTACGCTTCTCCACACTTCACTTTGAAAACAAAGAGGGGGGCGGTCCCACCAACCCTGATGTTGCGGATTTAGGATGCGGGGCTGAGTAAGAGAAGACTGGTGGTGATGAATATGGTGGTCTTTGCAAGCTTCAAATCAAGGAGGCTGGACTGTCACTCAACAGCTATTTTGGGAACACACACAGGTTGCATCAGAAAGTGCCATATATGGGAGATTTTTGCTGAAGAACAGCCCAGACCCCAGAAGGTGTCTATGTAAAATAGGGCAGCCCACACAGCCCGCAGGGTTCAAGACCTGGGTTCAAGAACCCCTCCACCACCTGCCATGTGTGGGATCTTAAAGTGCCTTCACCTCTCGGAGCCTCTGGTTCCTTGATTATCAAATGACAGCAGTAATTAATGCTGGCCTCACAGGGGTGGTAGCAAATGACGAGTGCAACAGTATTTTGTAAACTCTCAAGTGTTACTAGTTGCTAATCATCATTGTCAATAGCTCATCAATGGCATCCGCCCAGCTGAGGCTTTGGCGTCAGCCCAGCTGAGGTTCAGATCTTGGCTTCACCACTCACTAGCAGTGTGAGCCTCAGTTTCCTCACCTGGAAAATGGGAATAACAATAGTACCTACTCTTGAGGGCTTACTGTGAGGATTTTATGAGAGAATGCATGTTAAAACTGGTGCCTAGCTCCTAGAAAGGACTCAGTAAATGTGGGTTGCTGTTACTATTATTGCTCCTGCTGAAAATGGTGATGATAGTGAGGGTGATGGTGATGGTGGTGGTGATGATGATGGTGATGATGATGGTGGTGGTGATGATGATGGTGGTGGTGATGGTGGTGAGGGTGATGACAATGGTGAGGGTGATGGTGATGATGATGATGGTGGTGGTCGTGGTGATGGTGATGATGGTGGCGAGGGTGATGGTGATGATGGTGAGGTTGATGATGGTGGTGGTGATGGTGATGATGGTGATAATGATGGTGATGATGGTGATGATGAGGGTGATAATGGTGATGATGATGGTGATGATGAGGGTGATAATGGTGATGATGATGGTAATGACGGTGGTGAGGGTGATGGTGATGATGGTGATAATGAGGGAGAGGATATTAATATTTCTGCTGCTGCTGCTGCTGATACTGAGATTTCCCATTCTTCCCTGGCTGGTGATCATAAGATCAAGGGACAAGAAAGAGGCCAGCTCTGGACATGGAGAGTAAGGCAGATTACCCAGAGGAAGAGTTGGAACAGTGGCTGGTGTCTCTGAGGATGAGTTGGGGGGATGGAAGCAGATCAGCCCAGAGTTTAGAAGTGGGTAGGAGGAGGAAGATGCTGCCTGAGGGCTTAACCATGGCGAGCCAAAGCTAGTAATTTAAGCAGGTCAAAAGGGACAGGGAGGGTGGCTGGGTGGCTCAGTTGGTTGAGCAACTGCCTTCAGCTCAGGTCATGATCCTGGAGTCCCGGGATCGAGTCCCACATCAGGCTCCCTGCTCAGCAGAGAGTCTGCTTCTCCCTCTGACCCTCCCCCCTCTCATGTGCTCTCTCTCTCCTCTCATCCTCTCTCAAATAAATAAATAAAATCTTTAAAAAAAAAAAAAAAAAAAAAAAGGGACAGGGAATGCTAATCCTGCATGCCCCTACCACAGAAGCCCCTTGCTGGCTGACCAGTTTCCACCTACATCCTCCAGGTCTTTGGGAGACCTAGGGCTAGGTCCAGTGCAAGTGAAATGTCATGTTCAACTTCTTCCTAAGACTTTAAGAAGAGTGACCAAGTGGCGCCTGGGTGGCTCAGTTGATTAGGCGTCCAACTCTTGATTTCAGCTCAGGTCTTGATCTCGGGGTTGAGTTTGAGCCTTGTATAGAGCTCCATGCTGGGCATGCAGCCTACTTAAAAAAAAAAAAAAAAAAGGAATAGTAGGGCTCATGGGTGGCTAAGTCAATTAAGTGTCCAATTCTGGATTTCGGCCCAGGTCATGATCTCAAGGTTGTGAGATCGAGACCTGCATCAGGCTCTGCTCTGGGTGTGGAGCCTGCTTGAGATTTTCTCTCTCTCTCTCTCCCTCTCTCTCTCCCTCTCCCCCTGCCCCACCCTGCCCTCTCTCCCTCTCTAAAAAAAATTTAAAAATTAAAAAAAAGAACAGTGACTATATCTTCCCTACCCTGCAAAATAAAGGGGAACTCAGGGATCCTCTTATCCCAGAGATTCTGCTATGTGGTGGCAATTACATTCTCCTAAAATGTATACATTTAAGACTCAGCTGAAACCAGTGGTGTGCAGAGCCACTTTGTACCAGTTCACCAGAGCTGTTAAATATTCAGGTATTTTGCAAGCCAATTGTTAAAGTCATTATTAAAGTTAAATTATATATACTTACAATTAAGTAAGTTATATTAAAAAACAAAGGTAATAAATACTCAAAACTCATCACTTCCTAATTATTTTACTATTACCTATATACTCTTGAGATTTATTTACATCTATTATATCTCTATGGTGAAAATACTGTATTCTTGTTTCCCACACTCAGAGCAATCATTCTCTACAATGCCAGTGTGATCATGTCCCTCTCAATGGCTTCCCGCTGCCCTCAAACAAAGCCCAGACTCCTACCATGGCATCCAAGAATCCTTCCTCCAGACCCTTCTGTTGCCACGTCCTGCCTCAAATTTGAGCCTGCAAATACTGACCATCTTTCTGTTCCTGGAGTGTATCATACCGTCTTTCACCTTTGGGACTTAGCACCTGCTGTTGTCTACACTCCAGTTGCAAGAAGCATACAAACGATCACAGAGCACTATGATAAATGCACTAATCCTGTAGAAACGGCTAAGGGAGTGTTCAGAGAGCAGGTTCAGCTCTTGGGGAGACAGTGATCAGAGGCTTCATGATAACAGGACTTCATCTTTTTATGCATTTGGTTTTTTGAATGAGTATTACATGCACACAGCCCAAGGTTCAAAAGATGCAAAAGGTGGAAAATGAAGACTAAATCTTCCTCTTGTTCCTGTCTCTCAAGAGTCCCCCTCTCCCCCTGAGAGGCAACCCCTATTATAATTTTTTATTATCTTCATAACACGAATTTTTTAATCGTGATGGGGGAGAACCATCTAGAATATCTATCCCCTATGTATAATTGTTACTGCTTTCATTTTTCAGAGTTCCCTTGCAGGCTCTGTTCATGGACAAAGATAACTTTTACAAACCTGTGACCAAACCAGAGGTAGAATTTTATGTTCTGCTTTCCCCCCACTTATCATTATGTCATGAGCATTTTTCCCATTGTTTGAAGTCTTCGTAAGTATCGCTTCTAATTGCTACAGCATTAAAATCTGCAACTTTAAATATAGAAGGGTAGAATGGTCCATGAGAAAAGTCTTTAAAAAGTTGTATTCTTTTCTGAAGCTTCTTTTTATAAAAGTCACTCTGTATGTACCTTCATGCCATGGAAAAGAGGTAGGAATAAATTCTTTCTTGAAGCAAGGGTGGGAAATGCTCATTTAATTGACTGGGATCAAATGACTAACTCAGCTTGATTTGGTCCAATCCCACTATGGCGGGTTAAATGGCAGCCCTCAAAGAGATGCATCCCCAGAAACTCCAAGTATGACCTTATTTGGAAAAAGGGTCTTTGCAGATGTAATTAAGTTAAGGATCTTGAGATATCTCGAGATCACCCTGGATTATCCACGTGGACCCCAAATTCAGCGAGAAGTGTCCTTATAAGAAAGAACAGCAGAAGCCCAACAGAGGAGACGACCATGTGACCACTGGGGCAGTGAGGGGTGTGATTCAGTCCAAGGGACGCCTGGAGCCCCCCAGAAGCTGAAGCATGCAAGGAAGGATTCTCAGAGATTCTCAAGGTGACACCTTGATTTTAGACTCATGCTCGTTGAACTGTGAGGGAATATATTTCTATGGTTTCAAGCCAGCCAGTTTTTGATGGTTTGTTATGGCAGCCATGGGAAATGAATATACCTACCAAATCCATAACCAGAGTCTCTTCTCTGGGTTCCTTCAATTCTCCGGGGTAATAAGCATCTGCGGCTGAGGGACTGTGACATTGAGCCTCACGGCACAAGTACCCTGTTGTGCGAATACCCTCTGGCAACAATAACTCAGACTCACCAGCATAAAAATCCCACTTAGCTGATCTATACCAAGTTGAACACTTCCTTACTTCCTTCCTTCCTCCCTCCCTTCCTCCCTTCCTTCCTTCCTTCCTTTCTTCCTTCCACTGATCTGGTTGGACAGTGGGTGCCAATGAAATCATTAGCCGAAATCACGAAGAACTTAAGGGGCCGAAATGAAGGTGGAAGACGCTGGGGTGCCTTCATGGTATTGAAGGGGTCAGGTCGCGCTGGGCTCTGTTAAATAACATATGAGTTGAATTCTCGCCATCTTGGCAGAGCCAAACGCTGATGGGATCAAGGTTAAGTCTGAGCACAGTACACTTGTCTCACCAAACACCACTCAGTATCAGTGACCCGTCTTCACCTTGACTGGCCAACGGCACTGGGGGGCCCAAGGCTCTCATAAGCAAAGTGGCCTCTTGGATTTGGGGGAAGATACTTTGAAAAGGGATTCAGATTCCTTTCATTTTTCTTTTGCTCGAAGTGAACACAGGCAAACCCCTCTTCCTAGAATATTGTTATTATTGACAACTGGAGATAAAATCTCCTACCCCTAAAGATATGCTTGGTAACAGCTCATGCTATGCGGAGCAGTGATGAATAAGAAAGGGCCTTCTAGCAAGTTTTTGAAAACGTCTCTCTCTCAGAACCCCCAAATGGAAGTTACAGCATTAAGTAAATAAATAAAATAAGTGGGCAATCTCGTGGTGACATTTTCATTAGCCCACTCTCTTTCTGTCTCATTAGCCTTCGCTGGGGGGAGGAAGGATTGTTTTAATTAGCAGGGTTGAGAAGTCTTGCCTGGGTTGCTTCCCCTCCTGCTGTTCTCAGGATTACCCTGTCAGCTTATAAATACAATACAAATCATTACAGCCTACAAAACCACCTCAGAAGGCTGCAGAAGAAAAGGGATCCACCTGAGTCCATGTTAAGTGTCTTTGAACAATGCTCTATTTCTAAGCATTCAAGTATAATTCAAGCGTAATATTGGGCTTTATCAAACAGCTCAATATCCTGTCACAGAAAAGCCCTTTCTAGTTTGGGACTGGCCATGTGTTCCCTCTTTTTTCCCTTTGTGCTCCGGGCTGCCCAGGCAGAACGCGCATCTGACAGTGGGACCATGGCTCCCATGTCCCCATTTGGATTTACTTGTTAAATGCTCAAATTGAAAGGCAGACCAGAAACAATCTCCCAAGCCCCCAACAAGTTCCCATATGTATTTCCACTGCTCTTAGGCACTTGGGGTTTTGAAAACACACTCATTATTGACATTAATTGTGTTTCAATGAGGGGCGCCTGGCTGACTCAGTTGGTAGAGCATGTGACTCTTGATCTCAGGGTCATGAGTGCGAGCCCCACATTGGGTGTAGAGATGACTTAAAAAAAATAAAATCTTTAATTGTGTTTTAGTGATACAAAGTTCTGTGCATAGATATTTTGCTTCTCCACAAGGTCGAACTGTGGGCTCACAGCTGTCACCCACCTACACACAAAGCTTTGTGCTCCTTCGTGGAGAACACCCTGTCCTTAAATCTTAAAATGAAAGCGCCTCAAGTTTGAATTGAAAAATAAATTTAGAAGTCCATAGAAATGCCAAGTTTACAATTTACTAGGAAATGATCTCCCAGGTACTCATTAAACCATTTATTCATTCACTCATTTGACAAACCTTTATTGAGCACCTACTTTATGCCAAGTACTGTAGGCACTGGGGATAAAAAGATGACTGAGGCCTGGTTCCTGCCCACAAGAAACCCACAAGAACAGACATTATAATATGTATGCTAAGAGCAATGACAGCAAGGCACACGGGCTATTACAGAGGCAAAGAGGTAGGCACATAAAACATCTCCGAGCAGGGGTAGGGTCAGGAAAGGCTATAATCACCCCTTTTTTGTAGACAGGGAACTGAGGATTGAGGAGGTAAAATCAGTTCCCTGAGGCCATGTGGATGGAAAGTGGCAGAAGGAGGGTCAGGAGGCAGATAGGTCCAAGTCTAAAGCTCATGGCACAGGTAGGGCAGGCTGCCAGCAAGATGGTACAGCTGACGATGTTTCTCAAATGTGGATTCCGAGCCATGCACCTCTTCACATCCCTCAGATTCTCTGTGCACCTGTTGCTTAGGGATCTCATCCACTCGGTCCCCACAAACACACCTTCCTTCCTTATATCACCTTTCCTCCCTCAGCTAAATTCAGGCTCACCTGTATTATGTCTTGCTCCCTGATTTTCTTTTAAAGAACTAGAAATTCTAATAAACAAACCCAGGCTAAGGTCTCCGTTACTGGACTCTGTTTCTGATAGGAAGTCAGTGGTTTTTTGAATTCCTATTCCCTTGTAGGCAATGTGTTATTTTTCTCTGTCTGATTTCAAGATTTTCTCTGGTTCTTAGCAATTTGACTATATTGTGCATAGGTGTGGTTTTCTTATTTTTTAAAAAATACTTTAAAAAAGAAACCTGAACTTATAATCTATAAATGTATGTCTTTGTATAAATCTGGGGAAGTTGTGATCATTATTTCTTCAATTACACATATGTTAGATCTTTTGATATAGTCTCATAGGTCCCTGAGGATCTGCCTGCTTTTTTCCATCTGTTTTCTCTATTCCCCAGTTGGATAATTTCTACTGATATAGTCAAGTTCACTGACCCTTCTGTTATCGAGACTCTGATGTGGAGCTCATTCAGTGAATTTTTTTGTTTCGGATATTTTCACTTCTATAGTTTTCATTTGGTTCTTGTTGGTTCTTTTTCCTATCTTTTCATGTATTATGAACATATTTTCCTCTACGTCTTGAGCATAGTTATAATTACCACTTCAAATTCTTGACTATAAATTCCAAATATGAGCAATCTATGAGGTTTGTCTCAATTAAGTGTCTTTTCACTTGACAGTGAGTCATGTTTTCCTATTTCTGTGTGTTAAGTACTTTGAAATATACTCTAGACATTGCGACTCTGCATTAGGTTATATTCCTCCTAGGAATTTTTTGTTCTGTTTTGTTTTGTTTACAAGTGGCTAACTTGACTGAACTCAAACTAAAAATTCTGTCTTCTGTGATGGGCAGCAGCTCAAATCCAAGTTCACTTATTTTAGCCTTGGTTGAACTTTTAAAAGTCTGTCCCACCCATATGTGGTTCAGGGATCTTCCAGAGACTTGGGCAGAGTTATATACTGAATTTGGACTTCTCTTCTCTGGTTCTCTCTTTTCCTGGATTCTTCCTTCATTTCCCTAGTGACTGTGGTTTGCTCAAACTCCATCTTCTGGTTCTTCAACCACAGGTTGAATAGAACCACAGGTTTCTATCCAAATTCTAGACACTGTGTGCAGCACTGACGGTAGCCTGGCATTTCACTAAAAACCATTTTCCGAATGAGAGAAGCACTTCCTGCTTTTCTCTTCTTCCATGGGTCAGCATCTTCTTCTGGCTTCTGTATCCACCTGTGTTCATTCCCCTCCCAGAGCCTTTGGGGTTTTGGCGGGGGGGGGGGGGGGGGGGGGGGGTGGTTGGTTGGTTGGTTGGTTGGTTTTTTAAATCTTATCCAGAGTTTATAGATGTTCCCTCTGGGAGGGTTGGTCTGAGAGGAGCTTACTCACCATGACCAGAGGAGGAGCAAGTGTTCTGTTGTGTAAAATGGCTTAATATGGTGCCTCCCCCTCTGGACATATTCACAGAATTCCCAGCTGCCTCAAATAAGAGGAGGGATTCTGTTGAGATTTTCTAGTACCTTAGCAGTCTGGTAGGAAGAATTAGAACAGAAGGGTTTTTCTTCAGATCACAAGGAAGTGGTTTCCAGTTCATAGGGTAGCTCTAGTCATTGGGAAAAAATGGGAACATTCTTTGTTATATTTAACTTATAGGTAGATGCTAAGGTAGCTTCTAAAACTTTTTTTTTTTTAAAGATCAACATAACTATCCTTAAGCTATGATTTGGAAGGCTCCTAGTAGCACATCATGAGATGTAATGCTTTCAAAATCTTAGGAAGGAGAAATGAGGAGATTGGCTCAAAATGGTGAACTGAGGACAGATGTCTACCTTCCCACCCTCCCAAAATACCATGAAAAAACAAAGAAAGTATTTTTCAAAAGGAAAAAGTCCAATATAGTGTAAGAAAACAAGAAAGCGCTCCATCAGTGAACCAGAAACTTTGAGAAATTTCCAAATGATCCAGATCAGACAGGACCAGACATACAGAAAGGCAAAACCAGAGGAAATGACCACTAGAACTCTGTGTAGGAGAGGACTGCTATGGAACCAGGGAGTTTTCAGGAAAATGCCAAGTCCAGATCAAACACACAGAAAAGGGGAGTGGCTCTGGGGCAATAGTCAGGGACTGAGATGCTTGCTTTTGGAGCAATCAGGTTGGCTCAGCCTCTCTCCTTCCTGCATTACTCCATAAGCCCCCTAATCGATCTCCCCACGGCCACCCTGGGCACTCCAATCTATGCTCTGTAGCCAGAGGGTCTTTCCAATGCCAATCTGACTGTGTCCCTCTGCTGCCAGTCCTAACCCCTGCTTAACGGCCTTCACTGACTTCCGTTACTCTTGGGCTACAGGTCAAACTCCCTGAGTGGCCTCTGCTAAGGACCTGCATGATCCCTGCCTCACACCATTCTCTCGCATCCCCACGTCCCAGCCACTCTGGCCTTATTTCAGTGCCTTGAATCCCCATACTCTCTCCACAACAGGCTTTTTGCACATGCTCTCCTATGTGGCTGGAATGCCCTTGTCCTTCCCCTTCACCCCACCCCAAAACCTGTCCCATACACACACATTCTTCCCCTGGTTAATTCAAATCCCAGCTCAGTCTTCATTTTATCCAAGTAGACTTCCGTGGCCCCCCCACCCACGTGAAGCCTCCCGGATGCCCCAGAAGCTTCTCCTCCTTGGCTCTCACCATACTTGAAATCTCACACTTATTCATGATGTTTTGATTAATGCTCATCTGCCCAATTAGACTGGAAGGCTCCAGAGAGTAATGATCATGTCAAATTTTGTTCATCGATCTTTCTCTAATGCCTAGCCCAGTGCCAGGCATGTATATTGGAAATTCAGTAAATACTAAGGTATCTGTTGCCTAAAACAGAAGATGGATGAATGCATGGATGAATGGGTGAGCAGATGGAGGGATGGTTGGATGGATAAATAGATCTGTGGAAGATAAAAAGGAGCATGCTGTGGAATCTGCCCTCCAAGAGCATTGTATAGATGGTTGGTGACCCAAGTTAGTTATGCTTACGCATTAAATACCAACAAGGCAAAAGTACCATAGATGGCACAAGAACATATGTGATTGCTTATCCTATGAGTGGTCTACACCCCATGGAGGGGGACCACAGAACTCTAAATGTTTGCCGTATCCACAGCCCTCATCAGGACGGCAGCCTCAAGTCCAACATGAAGGATGCCTCTCTACAGATAGCCCCATTATCCTTACCACAAGTCATGGACCAAGGACCAGGACCCAAGCCCAAAGCAGTCACCTGTCAATGTCCTGACCTCAAGTACCTCAACGTGTGACCTGATCTGGCCATAGGGTCATTTCAAAGGTAATTCATGAGAATGAGGTCTTAATGGAGTGGAGTGGGCCCCCAGTGCAATAGGACTGGTCCCTATAAAAAGGGGAAACATGGACATAAATACATATGCAGGGAGAATGCCATGTGAATATGGACATGGCCATCTACAAGCCAGAGAGGGAGGCTCACGGTAAATCCTTCTCTCCCAGCCCTCAGAAGGAGCCAGCCCTGCCGACACCTTGATCTTGGACTTCTAGCTTCCAGGCCTGGGAGGCAACAAACTGATTTTAAGCCGCCCACATTGTGGTCATTTGTTACAGCAGCCCTATCCAACTCAAGCAGAGGGCAAAATCACCAGCCCCTAGAACGACCAGAGCAGTCCTGATGGGGCGGTGTATGGGGGCGGGTCAGCACAGGGAGAGCTGGGGGCCAGAGAGAGAATAGGTGGCTGCAGAAAAGCAGCCCATTCGCATTGGGAAGGAAGCAGTGAACGGGCTGGAAGGGGAATCTTATCTCAGGAAAGAAAAACCTCTTACACCCAAATAGGGGAATCAGGCTGCTCGTGCCCGGGGAAGGCAGTCCTGAGTTGCCCAAAGCTGGCCGAGGCTGGCCCAAGTGCGGCTTGAAATGTATTCTCCCCAGCCTGGAAATAACTCGACCACGGGCTTTTTGCACTGATAAATTCATTATGTTATTAGGTGGCGTCTTCTTTATATTTAGATTAATAACCACATAATGATCACCTGGGCTGATTTAGATGGGTGTCATTTTAAGAAATTATGGTTCCGATCCATCTTCTCTTTCCCCTTTGCCTCGGCCCTCCCTGAATTATTCCTGAGGAAGAAACCAATTAATAGTCGCTTGGCTGGGGCGATGCA
This sequence comes from Phoca vitulina, assembly GCF_004348235.1. Lineage (NCBI taxonomy): Eukaryota > Metazoa > Chordata > Mammalia > Carnivora > Phocidae > Phoca > Phoca vitulina. The sequence goes on along the minus strand of NW_022589724.1, from coordinate 29,529,571 downwards.
GCCGTACAATGTAACAATGCCTAATGGAGTTTTAATTTCCCCACGGTGAGTCAATATTTGCTTTAAGAAAGAAAAATGTCACCATAAACCACTGCCCCAAATGAATTTGGTAGCACAGAGGGTGAGAGAGTCTTCTTTTTTAGGTAAACAGTGATGGAAAGTGGATGGGGAGGTGGGGGGCTTTCACTCTTCACAAATCGGGTTGCTTATGGTCTCTGCTGCTCCTTCCTACGATGGTGGTTATTAAATATTTTGCTTTGCAAATGCAGAGAACTGTCAGGGACTCACCCACAGTTTAAAGGGCCTGAAACAAAGTCATTATAATATAGAAAACGAACAATTTATTCCAGCCTATTAATAACTTGTGGGGAGCAGCGAGGGGAATATAAGAGTAGGCATCCCTCTTTGAAGACATTACGGGCCTTTCTTATTTCCCCCAACTAGGGTGGCGTGTGGAAACCGAATCTTCCTTTCTTAAAAAATGGATTCGACTTTTCAGGATCGTGCGAGGAAATAAAGTTCTGCAATCCTCTCTCTCATAATAAGTCTGTCCAAAAATGATGTTGCTCATTTCGTTGAAAGATAGTTTCATTTCCTACTCAAAATTGGTATGAAAAATTTGCCTTGCCAAATGAACATTGTATACTGAACTTGTCAAATCCTTTCTCCTGACACAAATAAAAGATAACATTGGGTGGCAGCATGTAAAACAGCTCTGACAAGATAGCAGAGGGAGACAAAGAAATATACATATTTTGATTCTCTCTGTTTTAGAAGCTGGGGTGGGGGGGTAGGCACCAGCACGATGACTGGCCAGCTTGTGAATGCTTCAGGTAACAATTGAACAAGTCACTTTCATGTAGAGTTTCAATGCTATAATGACCCTGTTTCCAATTAGCCAAAACATGACAAAATTTCAACTTTTATAGCAGCAAAAGCTGCCAGGGAGAAGACCACCTGAGTGACAAGGCTCCTCATTCAAAAGTTTACGGGTGCACCGTGCGGCTGTAATTACTAGTTCTAACACAGTGGGAAATTATTCCTAGCGTGTTTAAAAATAAATAAGGTAAATGATCACCCTTTCATTAGATCTGTACTCATACCATATAAGTGACTTTTTTTTTCCTATTAAAATTGTTGATTGAAGGCCGTTAGCTGTTTATCAGCTCAAAATTACATTTCTGCTCTCTTAGGGGCCGCCGACGCTCAGAATCACACTCGGCGCCTAGTTAGGAACAAGAAAAGACTCCTAAAACTGCAATTTCAGGGGGAAAAAAAACACAGGCAAGAAACCCAGATTGCACCTCTGCGTCCCCAAAGGCATCACGCTTCTTTGTTCTGCTAAGAATAATTAACCTCAATCTCAGCTCCGGGTCCCTAGATTGATTATCATAGTCATTTAAATACTGTAATCTCATTTTCAGCACCGGGGTGAGGAGGGGGGAGAGAGAAAGAGAGCGAGGCTGGAGAGAGAAAGAGAGCAAGGCTGGGAGGGAAGAGAAAACAGAATAAATTATCTGACAAAGGGAAGCGGGCCTTTCTGCTCACAGAGCCCATTTCGGATCCTTCCACTTGATTGGAAAAGTTGATGAAGTTTAAATGAAGCAGAATTAGAACCTCAGGCCGCTGAGTATTGACGCGGGCTACGCGAGCGTGTGCAACTCAATAGCCCCCCGGTTTCGGTGGAAAACAAGAGACAGACCTAAATGGTATAATCTTCAATCGAATCTAACATCCACACTGACAAGGCAAGGTAATGAGTTAGGCCAGATCAGGCCCGTTGGTTAAAGAAATTAATCCCTCCCGCCGCCCTACAGGGCTTTGATACCTATTGTGTGGGCCCCTGTCCCAGTCTATCTAAATGCTAACTAACTGGGAGGGTGAGGGCGCAGGACTGTGCTTTTCATTGCTGGCGCTAATCTGATAACAATTTGCTCTCCCTGATTAGGGAGGCGGGGAGGGGACGGGGTGATGGGTGGGAGCAGAGGAGGGGGTGCCTTCCCTTTGAAAGGGGGAGGCAGTTCTGGTCAGCCTGGATGCCAGTTGTCTCCCAGCCTGCTAGCAGGTAGATGCGCACGTTTAGAATAACCTAAACTCCAGACTTCTGTGCCAAGCAAGGTATCCACGCGTCTTTCCTCTTCGGGCTTGCCTCTTCTTGAAACCATCCGTTCATCCAAAGTGCGGGCTCCTGACCCGCTCTGTCTTCCTCACATTCAGTTTGCTCCAGACTTTCCCTCCAAACACACCCAAGCTTGGGGTGTCCCATTTCTCACCTCGCCTGGCCATTTCTACATCTAAAATGACTTTCCCTCATCTCAGCTCCGCTGAGTGCTGCCCAGTCCTGAGGCCGCTCCAGGCTGGGGACCCTCTCCTCTTCCTAACCAACTCTGTTAACAGCCTTCTGCGTCTGGGCCACCCCCCTGGCCCTCCTGATTTCAGCCTCTTGCAGCCACTTCTAGGTGTGTGCAGGTCCCCAACTAGACTACACACTCCTCGAGAACAGCAAGCACACTCGGGGTGAGGTTGACCCTTCAGATCTACGTAGATTTTTTTTTAAGATTTTATTTATTTATTTGAGAGAGAGAGAGAGAGAAGCAGGCTCCCCACTGAGCAGGGAGCCCCATGTGGAGCTCTATCCTAGGAGCCTGAGATCATGACCTGAGCCGAAGGCAAACGCTTAACCCACTGAGCCACTCAGGTGCCCCTGGATCTGTGTAGATTTGATGACGAAGATGAACTGGATTCTTCTTCCCAGGTAATGGACAATGCAGCACAACATGGAAGGACCGTGACAAGCTGTGGACTCACAAGGCCACAGCACCAGCCCCTCCTCTGCCATTGACCCTCCGCATGACCTCGGGCATGCTCCTGAGTCTTTCTGAGCTCCAAAGTTCAATGACCTCGCAGAGTTGAGATCCTGCCTGAAGGAGGCTGGCGCTTGGTAGGTACTCAACAAACAGTGCCGTCCATGGCCACCAAGTTCTTCTGATCTGTGCAGTGGTTATGACCACAGGCCATGTGGAGTCAGAGCCCGGGCTCGAGGCCCGGCGCCTCCTCTGCATTGGCTGGATGACCGTGGGCAACGTGCGTGACCTCTTTAAGCCTTAGCGTCCCCATCTGTAAAATGGAAGGACAGCATTCCCGTCTCTTAGGACTGTTGCAGAGACTTTGAGAAGATGGTGCCTGAGAAGGGCTCTGTGGAGGGAGCCTGGTATCAGCTGGCACTGTGGTGGTGGTGGTGGGGGGGTCACTGCTGGCCAAATGTGGCTGCAGCCAGGAGCTTCCTGGGAACCCAGACCCCAGGCCTCAGCGTCCTCCCACTCCCGCTCCGGAGAAGTCAGGCCCATGAGCATCCTGCCAGGAGACTCAGGGAGGATCTGCGGAAAGAAGCAAGCAGCTGCCTAAGAAAAGATGGAGCTTTCGGAAATGCCAGACAGACGCTTTCCTCTTAGAAGGGGAGTTTTTTAAAAGACTTGCTCAAACCTCGAATGTATGCCCACTGGGTGCCTCCAGAGTGAGCAAAATCTTCCGTGACAGTTTATAAAGTTTTCGGAGGCAGCCACGAAGCCCAGCACTCGCCCCTGGGGGACCCTTGGTAGCCCTCCAGCAGGTTCCCTCAAAGGACTCGGTGGAAATTCTGAGCCTGACAGACTGGGGGTGGGGGGGCTTGTTTAACTTGCAAAAAGTAAACAAATCGTAGTTGCTAACCCCAGCCATCGCGGTGTCCAGATGTGAAGCCTGGTAGGGGACTCGGAGGATAGCGGAGAGCGCCCCCTGGCTGCCTCAAGTCAAACCACAGCACCCCAGCGGGGCTCCCCCCCTTGTTTGGCCTGTGACCCCGAGTGCAGGGAGGGGGGAGCTGACACGGCGGCCCTGCTGTGGACTCTCAGCCCTCTGTGCTCTGCCCCGTTTATCCACTCACTTTGGCCCCGCTGGTCTCACGGCCCGGCTGGAGGCCCTGCCCAGCCTCCCTTCAGCACTTCTTCCCTGAGGCTTCACTGCAGCCTCCAGAGTTCCAACCGCCTCCTTGCCGTCGAGGCACTAAACCTCTTATTTTGCCTGGAATGGTCTACACTCACGGCCCACCCACGGACACACGCACACTCTGCCCCCAGCACCTCTTAACTGACCGCCTCTTCCCAGTTCTGAAGGTCGGGCTACAATGTCACGTCCTCAGAGTAGACCTCCCCTAGCCTCCTGGTCGACCCCCTTTAGCGCCCTCGCCTCCCTGCGATGCTTCTCCATAGGTCTGGGATAGTTGCCTTATTGTCTGTCTTCAGCAGGTCTTGCAAGCTGCCCATAGACAGAAACGAAGGCTCTCCTGCCCGCCAGGGTACCCTCAGGGCCCAGCTATGGACTGACACGTACCCGCCCATCCATAAACATTTTGCAAATGGTCAAATAAACAAATGAAAGGTCAGCTTAGGGTAATTCTCGGAGGAGAAGCCACTCAGGTGTGTAGGACCGAGGCTGAGACCCTCCCAAGGTTTCAGGGTCAACAAGAGACTGCGAGCTCGTCACTGTGGTCCCGGGGCTGGTGTGCCTGGTGCGGTGCTTACAGAATGAACGCATGACCCGTAACCAGACCCATGGACTCTCAGATCTGGTCGTCTGCACATTCCTCCCCCAGGCCGCTTTCAACATGCCACGCCTTTTCCTAGAAAGCTGCACACACACACACACACACACACACACACACACCCGCCGTCAAAGTTGGATTTACCCTGAAGTTAATGAAACTTTAGCTTCAGAGTTGCTTCCTTGCACGTGGCCCCATCCAAGGCCTTGGACGTAATTTCCAACACTATTTATCTGTTCCTTAAAGAGGGATCTCAAAAGGGCATCAACTGCAGGCCATACAAAACCTGGACCCACCTCTCCCTAGCCCCCCAGCTCCCTACACACACTTATCAACCCTTGTGTGACGAGTCGGCTCCAGCCGCTCAGGCCTGAGACATTCCCTTGCCTCCCCTCCCCAGGTGCTGCCCTCGGCACTGAGCCAGGATCCCATCCGGAGGATGGCTGTCCCTGCGTGGGTCCCACTTAGCTGTTTGTTTTTCTGGCTGTTTCTGCTTACTAGATTATAAGCTCTTGGAGGGCATCGCCTATCTGCAGGTCGGTTTACCCCCACATCCTGGGTGCCTAGCTCTGAGCCTGGTGCACCATACGTGCTCAAAAGTACCTCTCGATTCAAGCACTGAGTAAATGAAGGTATCTCCTGCTTCTTTCCTCATAGCGAACACAGGATCCTACAGTTGTTCGTTCTTAATGAGGACGCCTTGCCCATTTCAGACTCTGTGCCTTTGCTCAGGCCAGCCCTGTTCCGGGTGCCCCTCCTGTCCCGGCACATCCTGGCACCCAGCCTGGCCCACAGCCCCGGCCCCGATGCACAAGCTCTGATATATGGCCCCTCTTGCCTCCCCTCACCTCTCCTTCGCCTTTAGTAACTTTTATTATTGGTTGTGGTGTGCAAAGTCTGGTTCTCCCCTCACCAGACCATAAGCTTCTTGGAAACGAATCCTCAAACTTCTTACGTTTTCACCAGCGCCCTGCACACAGTAGGGGCTTACTAAATTTTTGCTCAGTGGTTGATGGGCCTGTTAACAGTCTCAGATACACACTAAAAAATAAGCCAATAAACAAGCAAACAAACCAATAAATAAGCAAGCCAACCTCTCTGTCCTGAAAGACCCACTGGGGGGCGGAGGGGGGATATGAATGCAATTCTACATAATGGGAACATTAAGATGGCATTTGAATGCGGCAAGACAAACTCACTACTGTCCAGTTAGGTTGCCCAACAAAGCTGCCAGCAAATTTTCTAATTCCCTCAACTGAAATGTGATAGCCTGAAGATCCCCTCTCTCGGGGCGCCTGGCTGGTGCAGTCGGTGGAGTAGGCGACTCTTGATCTCAGGGTTGTAGGTTCGAGCCCCACGTTGGGTATAGAGATGACTTAACAATAACATTTTTTAAAACAATCACCTCCCAATGTCTCGTTGGGCGGCCCCACTGCTGTGGGGGGCTGCGGCATCCAAGCTCACTAGGGCTTTTTCTCTGGTACTGTGTCGTAGCTTTGACGTGATGCTCGGCCACATGGCCAAGGTGTGGCCTTTCACTGATGCCGGGCCCTGGATTCCAAGACTTTCTGAATCTCCACTTTCATTCCTCTGCACCAACACAAAAGATTTTGATCCAGGCAAGGAAATGTGTCATGTATGCTTCTGGGTTCATTGGTCTCCCAGATATGTATAATTTGGTTCGTATAAAAGGTCAAAAGTCCTTCTTTTGGGCTCATTATGTGTTTTCTACAATGGTTTTGGCCGGCCGCTGTCCCCACCTCCCCATGTGGTATGCATGTTGACCCCCCGTGAGTCAGTTTCTTAACCAAACGCTGATGTGCCTTTAAATTATTGGGTGGAAAAATACAGCTGTTTTCTTTATAAAGCACATTTATTTGCTTCCCTGAAATGCTGTACTTCGTGCCACAATGAGCATAAGGACTATGCTATGACGGGGCTCTGGCCCACCGTGAGCTTAATTTCTGGTTACCAGATCAATTCTGTTTAAAATCCTAAATGAGTTTATGCTGAGAAAAACCCAGCCAAACCAAACCCTAGGAAGGTGGTGCACCAGGGAAACAAAGCTTGGGTGGTAGTCCATGGGTGCTCAACAAACCGGCCCCCATGCCAGTTAGTTTATCTGATGAATTATTGAGCCACACTGCATGGATTGTTGGAAATGCTTTTTATTTTTTTTAACTACCACGGGTGAGGCTGGAGATAGACAGGCCCCAGACAAAAGCCAGCAAACTTTTGGAAACTGTCACTGAGGGAAAGGGGAGGGGATTTAAAATTGTCATAAAATGGGGCACCTGGATGGCTCAGTTGGTTGAGCATCCAACTCTTGATTTTGGCTCAGGTCATGATCTCAGGGTTGTAAGATCGAGCCCCGCATCCAGCTCCACACTTGGCATGGAGCCTGCTTAAGATTCTCTTTCTCCTTCTCCCTCTGTGCACCCTTCCCCCCCGCCCCGCTGATGCTCTCGCTCCCTCTCTCCAAATATAAATGAATAAATAAAATGAAATTGCCATAAATGTGTAGGAGGGGAAACAAAGGCAAACAAGGGAGAGAGAAGCAATTATAATAGAACAGTCTCATTTCTACAGTCTTTGTATTGGGTTTCAAGAGCCCTTGGACCATGCGAGAGCTCACCGTGAATTCTCCAGGTGGTCGTTCTCCGATTCAGGGTTCCTCAGCCTCAGCACTGTTGACATTTGGGACCAGATGCTTCCCTCCTGCGGGGGTTGGAGGTGCAGGAGAGGATGTTGAGCAGCATCACTGACTTTTGCTCACTCGATGCCCGTAGCACCCCCAGCCCAGTGGTGATAACCAAGAAGGCCTCCAGACATGACCAGATGTTCCTTGGGGAGCAGAAGCACCTCCTGCCTCAGTTGAGAAGCCCTGGTCTGATTCCAGAAGGTTACTGTGTGTTCCATAAAATAGCATCTCATCTAAATCAGCCTTTGTTGTATCCTTGACAAGTCGGCAAGGTAGGTATCATCACCCATACTTTACGGAGAGGGAAACTGAGGCTCAGAATTTAAGCCACTTGCCCAAGCACCCTCAAGAGAGCTAGAAACCAGATTGTTCTCACCCTCCGCCAGGGCGCACAGTTGCAAGAAATTTGAGACGAGGTGGATGACGGTATTTTTCTTTTATGGAGGTAGAGTTGACGTATAATATCATATCGGTTTCAGGCGTACAACATAGTGATTTGACAATTATATACACTACGAAATTCTCACCATGGCAAGTGTGGTTACCATCTGTGGGCGACACTATTTTTCAACAAGAGCACGAAGGGGGAACAAAGCAGCACTTGGGCAGATTTGTCTCATAAATTTATTTTATAAGCTCGGATTTACAACACGTACTTAAAAGTCGATGGATGAGAACACGAAGGTTGTTTTGAGGAACACAAATATTTGGAATCGGAATAATGGAAAAGTAACAAAAGCGGGCATGCCTGCGCCCGGCATACCTGTCCTCTCACTGTCAGCTGCTATCACCCATTTTACAGACAGGAAACTGAGGCTCAAAGGTAAGGAACGTTCCCAAGAAAGTGGCCGAGACAGAGCTCACCCTTGGATCTGCCTGGATCCCAAGGCTGCCGTCCAGGGGGTGGCATATCTGCCCGGTTATGACTACATTTGTGTGTGTGTGATTGTAGGAGAACAAAACCTACAGCCTGGAATTGTGTTAACAGTCCTCATTGACTCAGGAGCTTGAAAGGAGAGTCAGGGAGCAATTTCATGGAGAGTTGAATTGTTACCAATGAAACAAATGCTCTCTCTTTTTTTTTTTTTACAAATACAAAACTGGGACAAGAAGCACACAACATTTACAATATACGCTAAAACCAACCACAACGCAGTGTGATTGAGACTGTGTTGTGCATTCGCTTGCTTTGGCCTGACCAGCCAGAAGGTTCTGAAGCAGGAGCAGTGGGTCTGAGTTTGAACGGAGCGCAGTTCCCAGGGGCCGTGGCAGAGCTGTGCACACCATCCCGCATGAACGGATTTGCCCAGCCTGAGAGTCCAGAATGATCTGTGCTTGGTTACAATCTTCCCTGTCTGTGCCACATTCACCACGGTGCCAGCACAAACACAGAACTGATAGCCCCCTAAACTAGTCAACTTCATCGCTAATGAGTTGGTGGTCCCCGGTGCAAGCATTTCATATAAAACACATTTAACTGAGCTTCCTTTTCATTATACTTTTTAAACAGTTAAAGATACATTTTCTCAAGAAGAGTGTGACCAAGACATTTTGTGGGAACCCCAGTCCTTCCAGAGACCACTGAACAGCTTGAAAACCACTGCAATAGAAAACAGGGATTGGAAATTTTGTCCACAGGACCAGTTGTAAATCAAGAACACCTTGTCTTTCAAATAAAGGAGAAGCGGCCTGAATTATACAATGAACAACACTTGAGCCTAGAAGATTCTGGAAGGTGCTGGAAGCGACTGCTGACTTGCTCACCATGGATTCAGAACTCTTCCTGAGGGACTGGCCTTCCCACCACATTGCAGTGTTCTGAGAGCCACATAATCAGAAGGTGGATGGGTTCATACCTGAGGAACCCCAATTCCGAGGGTTTATTTGCATTAACATTTCAGAGCCAAAGCACCCCTTCTCCAGAGGGATGGAGGAAGGTGGGCTCCTCCATCGGGGCAGCCACTCCAGGGGATGGTGAAAAGCCTACGAGGGAGGAACTTGGCTTTCTGAAAGGGCCGGATGCTGAGCAAGATTAGTTCACTGCTTCAGCCTCTGCTCACCAAATGGTGTGACTGGGCACCAGAAAGGGGGAGGCTTTGATTTAAAAAGAAGAAAAATGTACAAAGGACCGAGAGAGAGAAACCCATGGCTTTCCCTGGAGAAATGAACCCTACCTCTGGCTAGTGAGAGGAGCCCTTAGAATGGGCAGCTCAGTCCTTCATCCCCCTCGTAACATTTTCTTTTCTCCTGTTACATTGTAATGGAACGTAGAAGGATCTGAGCAATCAGAGGTATATTCTCTTCAACAGATAACACCCAGTGTAACATTTTCATATTTTACTCAAATGTAATAAAAATACTGACCCACGCTGGGATATTTGTACAACTGTGTGTTTGTCTGCCCGCATTCTTTGCGATTGTCTCGAGGCATTTACGTTCACCAGCATCAGTATTTATTAGAGATGCTAAGCCATTAGTGGGCATGGTGTGGTTGCCTGATTTTGTAGAGCATCCGATTTGAACACACCAGCTCTAAATAAATGCTTCCTCGCAATGATAATGATAATGATCCCAGCAGCAGCACCTAGTCTCGAAAAACCAGAACTCCATTTGAGGTGGAAACTTTTGAACACTTAGGATCTAAGGAGGGTGAAATCATTTGGCCCCAGAGAGCTGAATTTTTCCTAGTCTGCCCCGATCAGAATCTAACTCTCCACGCTTCAAGGTCCAGTTCCAGGTCTGTTCCTTCATAAAGCACACGGAGTCCTGCTCAGGCCTTCCTTCCCCTAAATCTGGACCCTCTGGCTGGTGCACTGCCCTTGAAGCTTGCAAGGGGTGACCCATAGCATTGCTTATCCTATTAGGCATGTGCGTGTCTATGTGTGTGTTTGTGCGCAACGGTAAGAGCTAATTTCCTGAGAGCTTGCTTTAAGGCAGGTGCCGTGCTAAGCAATATATACATACACACTCCATCTCCCCAGCTAAACAGTTAACTCCTTGTGGCTTGTGGGCAGGGTGACGGCTGCGATCTGAACTTGTTTCTATGCACCGCCCACCCCCACCTCCCAAGAGAGCTTAGGGTGGTGCTGGGCACATAGAAAACATTCAATAAACACTTCTTGGCTGTCAACAAATCCCAGGAAATGAGTAGAGCTCACATTGGAAGGAATGTTGAGGAAAATGATATTGGAATCAGATTCCGTGGTGAACATTTTTCGACTGCCTGCCGTATAGAAGTAACCAATCTGGGTTGTCATTAATTAATTGGTTATGTAACGTGGCCAGAAGAGAACGGGGGCTGGAAGTCAGGAGACATGAATCTCATCCCACTTCTGTGACCAGGTCAGAGGGCACCTTGGATGAGTCTCTTCCTCTCCCTGGGCCTTAACATCCTCAAAAAAAAAAAAAAAAGAAAGAAAATAGACTGGATGTCTGTAAGCCTCCTTCCAGCCCCAAATGATGTGATTTTACGACTCTATTTCACAAATGCATGCACTTCTTATTTGTGACACAAACCCCCACAGAAAAACAAAGTCAGTGATAAATTATGAAAAAAAAATCAGGTGCCATGATCATGTGCACTTTCTAAGGGTGCTCGATTCAATAAATTCCACCCCTGTATATTGCCTGCCTCTCCAGGGTGATGGAGGATTCAAGGCTGTCAGGGGAGCAAACCAGGCAGTCTCTCCCCTATAATTGTATTGACAGGATATCAGCTGAGTTCCGATGGCAGGCAGGGTGCACCCTGACAGCTTCTTTGAAGGAGCCTTGAAGGCTATTGTAGCAGGATCCTATGTTGAGTCACAGAATTCTGGGGGAATGGGAATCAAGCAGAAAGAAGCTTGGTTCTTTCTCTAATTTTATTCTTCCCAGAGAGTCACATTTGAAGGAAAACTGGCTAACTGCACGTCACTTTATACAATAGAGTAGAAGCCCTTTCTAATGGAAAGTATTTACCTCTTTTTGCGGCCACATAAAACACCCAGTTGACTCGATCAGTCCCACTAATAACCAGTGGGCTTGATTTTAAATGAGGCAAGGAGTTGTTGAGCATTTGTAGATAAAATACCTGCTTGGATGTCTGAGTTTTTCACTTTTCACTTGGTTACTGTGTGGCTTCTTGCAGACACATTCTTGAATAACTGATGTGTATACGTCCTGGTAAATTCCATGGGTGTGAAATAGCAGTGTTGGGTTTGTTCAGACGGTGTGTCTGCATTTTAAGTTAAACAAATCCTGATCCTCTTCACTGGAGAAAACAATTTGAGCAACAACCCCCCCCCCCACAGGGTGGAATCAATGACTATTTCTAAGGTGGTAGATTTTTCCATATAGATGCAACCTTCAGGTTCAGACTTAGACAAGACCAAAATATACTTCATCCTCATCCTCTTAAAGACACCCTTGGGAGAGGGCACTCCCACCTCTGCCACACACGAGAAGGTGCACACTCACATGGGGGTCTGGAAACGTGGGCTTGTGCCCCAGGATACCACAGTGAAGAAATCCACAAGCTGAGCATCAACAGAATCCCAACGACATATTAAAAAAATAATTTTTTTAAGGCTCCACTATCTTGAATGCTTTCCAATCTTTTTTGCTTTAAAGCCGAAAATCCCAAAGTGTTTTCATAATTTAAATTTCATTTAAATACAGGAAGCTGTTTGGAGTGGGAAAACAATGCTGGGCTGGGAGCCCGTGAACGTAGCTTCTGACCCAGGCTCTGCCACAACCTTGTGCAAAGAGCCCACGACAGATGGCCTCAGTGTACCCATCTGTAAGGAAGGGTCTGGAAAAGGTAACATTCAAGGCTCTGTCTTGCTCTCAATGTCTCTGCAACTTTTAGTTAGGCCAGGTTTTGGTAGAAAATCTTGTAGCGGTGGTAAATATTGAAATGGGGACATAATCTTAACTGCTACGGAAAGGAGCTTAGAGCCCATCAAGAACCAGAGGGAGGAAAGGCTAGCTGTCCCTGACCTGAGAAGAGCTAAGCACCATCACCAGAGCGTGCCTGGAAGCGGCCCCCTGCTGCTCAGGCTGGGTCACCACCCGGCCAGGGCGGTCCTGCTCTTCCTCTCCTGCCTTGAAGACAGAACCCCCCCTCCCGGCTGTGGGTCAGTCATCTGCACATCTTCCAACCCCGAAGTGTAGGTTCAGGAATTGGGGAATTGAATTCATTCTGGAAGCTGTTCAGCTAGTGCCATCCAGAGGCCAAATATTGTCCTTCTTGATATATAGGGTGAGCAAAAGGAAAGAGGGGAGGTTTTTACTCATACGTGTATAATATACATATAGTATACGTATATGCATGTGTGTATGTGTGTACATATACACATAAAACGTACGTGTATGTGTAATAAATGCATGTATGTACGTATGCATATACCTATAGGTCTGTATGTATATATATGTGTGTGTATATGTGTAGAATATGTGTAGACAGTTGACCCCTGGACAAGGCAGAGGGTTAGGGGTGCTGACTCCCAACTACTTGAAACTCCACTATAACTTTTTTTTAAGTAAGCTCTACGCCCAATGTGGGGCTTGGACTCACCACCCCAAGATCAAGAGTCGCATGCTCTACTGACTGAGCCAGCCAAGTACCCCACCACTATAACTCTTTACTCCCCCAAAACTTAACTACTATCAGCCTACTGTTGAGCAGAAGCCTTATGGCCAACAGTCGGTTAACACATATTTGGTATGTTATATGTACTATACACTGTATTCTTACAATAAAGTGAGCGAGAGGGAAAAAATGTTATTAAGAAAATCAAAGAAGATGGACATTAAGGAGGGCACATGATGTAATGAGCACTGGGCATTATATAACACTGATGAATCACTGACCTCTACCTCTGAAGCCAATAATACATTATATGTTAGTTAATTGAATTTAAATTAAAAATTTTTTAATAAAATAAAACAACAGCAAAAGAAAATCAAAGAAGAGAAAAAACATTTACAGTACTGCAATACAGTATTTATTTTTTTAAATGTGCATATAAATGGGCCGGCATAAGATCAAATCCACATCGTTCAAAGGTCAAACTTATATAGTTTGGGGTGGGCGTCCCATGCTGCTAATTTACTGGGGAGAATACGAATAACTCTATAACGCGGTTTATTTTATATGTAAGTAGAACGGAACTGGCCCACTAGTACCTGCCTGAGCGAATGCAATGACCTAACACTAAAGCGGCGGCCGATCAGAGGTGGAGGACTTGATTCTCCCCTCGAACCCAGAATGGTGAGCCCCATCTGTCCCATCTGTCTACTGAGAGTGGCTCTTCTCACCTAGGTATTAATAAAGGACCTTGTTCCACTTGGTGGGGGGGGTTGCTAAGAAAAGGAGCACATTAAACGGAAGAGTGCTAGTGTGATAAGCCAGGACCAGGAACAAAGTTTGGGGAAGGCAACAGGATAGAGTGCATGTTTTCATAGGAGTCGTGAACTCAGCTAATTCTAGCATGATGTTAAGAAAGCCCAGGTTCCCTGAACCAAACAAAACCAAAAACAAACAAACAAAAAAACCCCCACAAAACAACAACAAAAACCTCTGGGCTTTCATGAGCTCCTGGCGTTCAGATACATTTTTACCGAATCCATGGTTACCAGCTGGGCCTTGCACTTCTGGGAACTGCGTGCATTTTTGAAAGCACACTGCCCTCCAGTGGCACAGGACAAACTTGCTCCCTGACCAGCTCCCCGGGAGCCAAACCTCAGCTTGACTCTTCCTGTGGCCCCGGGAAGGTGTGGCGATGCCACGCCAGCGTTGGGTGATCGCCAGTCCCGACACCTCTGAAGGGAGGGAGTGTGCAATAAATGGGAAGGCGATCTAGTTAAGAAACCGCAGCTCCCTCCCTCCTTCGTGCCTGCGAGCCCCCTAGGGCAGAGAGTTTCGCGCTCTTTTCTCTTCGGGCTGTAATTCTGGATAAGAGTATGATTGGATGGAAATTAACTTGTGGGGTGATGCTTGCAGGAGAGGGACAGAACCCTTGCTGCATCGCAGCGTGCATCGTAGCGTGCAGGGGAAAGGGGGCAGGCAGCCGGCACCCCGAGAGGGCTGGCAGCTGGCGAGTAAGGACATAGTGTGGGTGCGTGTTCCCTGTCGGTCCCCCTGGGGGCTCGCCGGCGGGCTCCCGGGTGAACAACAGCAGCCAACCCTGCGGGCTCACCGCGTGTCAGCCGCTGTGCCAGGGGCCCCTATTCAACCTTCCCCATCACTCCCTCTAATGAGCGCCGTTATCATCCCACTTTGAGGATTAGGAAACTGAGGCGCAGAGAGGCGACGCGACCTGCCCGGGAGACCGCACAGGGGTCCAGGTCTGTCTGGACCAGAGCGGGAGCTTCCAACACTGCGCTCGGTCCGCTGGGTCCCGTGGGCCGGGGCTTGGCGGTGGAAGCCCCGGCAGCGTGGGTGCCCAGCGAGGGGGCGAGGGGGCGAGCGCCGAGGGGTGGCGGGCGTGGGGGCGGCTCACCTTGACGATGAGCGGGTTCTGAAACATGGAATCCCGCACGACTCCCAGCCTCTCGTTCTCCATGCCGGGTCGGATGTCGGCCACGGTCAGGGGCCGCCGCGGGGGCGGGCAGATCTGGCTGACCGTGCGGCACACCGGCTGCTTCTTCTTCCATCGCCGGGGGTCCTGGCGGGAGCTCTGGGTCTCTGGCATCCTGAGGTTGCGTGCAGGAGGTCCGCGGGCTGGCTGGCTGGGGCGCGCTTCCCTGCGGCGGAGGGGGGCGCAGAGCTCGGAGGGGCCCCCGGGGCCCCCCCCCACCAGTCCCGGGACGCACCACCCGGGGTGGGCCCCAGACGCCCGGCCCCCTCCGGAGCGGGGAGCACCCACCTCGCGCAGCCCCCTTCTCGTAAGGAGCTCTAAAGCCCTATATAAGCCCCTCTGGTTCCTCAGAGCAACTTCTGGGCACCGCCCTGCGGGTTAGGAACGGACAGAAAATCAAGACCACCCCTTGAGGAAGAATGGAACTGTCTGTCTCCATGGCGACGGGACGCCAACGGCGCCCGAGCTGAGGGGCCAGGTTTTCTTTCTTGAAACTATTGGTGGCCACCAAAGTGGACTGGCTTAGAGTTCTCTTAAATAGATATGAAAAAAACCCAAGAATCGCCACTAGGTTGTGTTAAAAGCAACGGGGCTCTAGAAGGCCATCTACACTTGACTTCCTAGGCAAAGATACCTCCCTCCACCCACCCCACTCCACTCACGGCCCCTTATCATTCTCCTCCCCTCTACACCCCCCCCCGCCCCCCCCCACACACACTGGGCTAGAGAGCTAAATTTTTCATGATGAAATAGAGATCTGCATTCCAGGCCTGATGTTACTGCTAATCCACTTGGGTGATCTTAAATCAGTCACTCTTTTGGGTCCTCAGTTTTTCCTCCTGTGAAATGGGTGAGGAGGAGAGTCTAGAGTTGAATGAGATCAGTGGTACCCAACTTTGTGCAACAGAATGGAGGGAAATGGAAAAATACAGATCCACTGACTTAGAATATGGAAATGGAATCTGGGAATCTGTATTTTTAAAAAATCTCCTTCCTCCCCTTTGGACTTTTTTTAAATTTTGAAAAAGTTCTAAACTATAGAATAGTTGAAAACAGAGTACAGTGAAAACCCATATAGATTTCACCTAGGTTCACCATGCACAGACACACATTGCAGAATCATCTTGAAAGTATCTGTTGATAGCATCATATGTGACCCTAAACACTTCAGCATGTATCTATCTGCCAAGAATGGGGACATTCTCACATTACTACAGTGTCATTATCATGTCCATGGATCTCAATATGACATAATAGTAGCACCTGATGTCTGTATGCCAAGTTGGGAATCTGCATGTTTTAAAAGCTTCCCAGGAGATTGGCACAATACTTTTGGAACCACTGGCCTGGATGATCTCTAGTTCCTTCTAGTTCAGCCTTTTGTTCGTTCGTTCACCCCTCATCATCTTCATTCAATGTGCAAATACCCACAAGGCTCTGGGTAAGAGGGGTCACCAAGAGCAAGTTGCACCAACAGCAAACTTGCACTTCAAGGCCTTATAGACCAACAGCGGACAACACCAGTACTGCATTTCCAGAACAGACCAGACAGACTTCCAACTGCTCATCCAAGACTGGAGCAGCTGTTGGGTGGTGATGGTGTGTGATGTGATATGTACTTATGATTTCTTCAGCCTGCTTTACTTCCAGACTTTCACAGAAATACAGGTTGTGCACTTTTAATGAAAATCGCTTGGCAGCTCACACAGAGGAAGTCAGGTGGTAGGTGTAGGTGATGTGGGAAACAAAGGCAAAAAAAAATTAAATTTCCTTATTACCTACAGCCCACTGACAAGTCCTCGAAACAGGCAGAGTGACATTCCTCTAGGAACTCAGCTGCCTCGATGTTAATATTTTGCTAAGGGCAAAGGGCAATCTTAGCCCAATCCCCAGCATCCTGTAAGTCTACTTCAACATATAAAAATTCCTTTGGAAGCTTCCTTTATCTCTACCCCCCAAGGTATGTGTTGGCAGTCATCCCCCAAGCATATGACCCACCCATATACATCTGAAGGGTCTCATGACTCAAGTTTTATTAGACACTAATAAATGACCTTTTCCTAACAGCAGCTAGCCCCCTCAAGGTCCTGGAAACTTTGCTTCCAAAATTCCCTAGAGACTTACTAGGGCTAGGAAGCTAGCCCTAACCCCTCCCAACTTGAAAGTATATAATCTGCCACTCCTCATGACCCCAGTGCGGCTCTTTCTGCCTACAGGTCCTGTCCCCATGCTTTAACAAAACCACTTTTTTTCTTTTTGCACCAAAGACATCTCAAGAATTCTTTCTTGGGGTGGGCTCAGAACCCCGACATCTTTCCTACATCACAGGGAGGGGCAGGATAGTGGAGTAGTAGAGAGAGCACAGGTTTGAATCCTGCCTGGGCCACATAAATCCCCTTGTACAAGTTACATTAAGCCCTAGTTTTCTCATCCAGAGGGTGCGGCTGATAACACCTAATAAAAATAATCCTACAATACCCACATGGGCTTGTTACAGGATTTAGTGGGGGGAAAAAAAAAAAACCTAGTTGCCAATATGGTTATGTTCACAATTCAATGAGTCTAAAAGTTTGAGTGGTTTATATACTGGCCTCGACTTAAAAGCTTTACTTTGAATCATAAGCCAAGTTTCTTCGGGGCGCAGTTGCAACGGGAGGATTGGAACACAGGCTCCTTCTAGCTTCACGTAAGCTTAACCCAGCAGCCTCTGCCCACCTCTGCCTTCAACGTCTACCACCCTCCCCTGTATTCACTCCGCTCCAGCGGCCCTGGCCGGCTTCCAGTTCCTCCAGCGACCAGGTGCATGTTCTCGGCCTTGCTTCCAGCCTGGAACAATCTTCCATCTAGGTTTCTGCTCGCCGTCTTCGTTTACAACTCAGCTCAAATGTCACTCCTCGCAGAGCCTGCCCTTCCATCTACAGTGGCACTCGCTGTCTACCCTCACTCTCCAACACAATACTGTTTTCCTTTTTTCCTTTCCTTGCAGGATAACCTGACGTGATCTTGGTGGATGTGTTATGTCTTCCTCAGGTCCGGGACCTCACCGGCTGGCTCACTCCTGGACTAGAACAGAGCTCCGCAAAAACGTGACTAAGTGGAGCGCACGCGCGAGCCAGGAGGCCAGGCGGGGACTTCTGTGCCCTCTCTGTTTGGGGATCACGCTCTACCCCACCCTCACCGCACTCCCGAAGGACCCCCGGAACGAAACCCATGGGCTACTACGCCTGCGTCAAATCGCGGCGGCGGGCGTGTTGCCTTGGCAGCGTGACGCCGAGGCGGGGCCGGAAGCGACGCACGGCTACTTCCGCTTCCACCACGGCGGCATTTCCGGATTGGAAGAAAGGTGGCGGAGCACTGGGCGGTAGGTTGAAAGCGCTTGTCGGCTTTTGGTTGTTGGGGTTTTTTGATGCGCGCGTGGAGTCCAGCGGTGGGTGGTGGTGCCTTCGCCTCGCAGAGGCCGCCTTTGGCGGAGGTCTCCAGGGTGGGGAGGCAGCAGAGAGCCTTCTAGAAAGAGGAAATTGTGTGCTATCAGACCTTGAGCCAAGGAAAGGGTTGGGGCATGTTTGAGGAACCCAGAAAAGGCGTTGTGTGGCTAGAGCCCAAAGTGGGACGGGAGAGGCAAGAGACGAGGCTGGAGGGCAACAAGGCCTGATCGTGCTGGGCACTGTTCTCCGTTAACTATTTTTTACCGTATCATAAGGGCAGCGTGACCAGACGGGAAATTACAGTGAGCCTCCGGTGCATTTAGAGTAATATTAAATTTGTAATCATGACTCCAGCCTTGTCATTTGTTATGCAATCTCATTTTTCTGTGATTTTTTTTTTTCTCTCCTGAGGGTGATGTTTAAAATGCTTTGCCAAAATAAACCATTGTTGTCAAGTTTCTCCACAGGAATAGAATGGAAGGAGAATCGAGCAGACTGGAAATTCACACTCCAGTTTTTGACAAGAAAAAGAAAAAGTACTCTGTGTATAAGGAAGGACATCTGAGGCATCCCCATGAAAGTGTCAGAGACTCCCCCCTGGCAAGCGAGCAGTCTCACGTAACCAAGAGTAAGAAAAAAAGAAAGGATTGCCAGCATCTTCTTCCTTCCCCTTTGAAAAAATCAGAAATTGGTGGTGAGACGAAAAAGGCCACTTCCATACCCAAAAAGAATAAAAAGAAAAAACATAGGGCTTCGGGGGTGGATGGGGAAACAGGTGTGGTGTATGTCTTGGTGGATAAAGAAAATATCGAGAACACACCAAAGAATTTTAGGAGGGATGTCGATGTCGTGTATGTTGACGTGAGCCAGGAACAGAAGCCAACAAAAGAGCCTGAAGCAGGCGAACTGCATTCAGTTCCTAAGTCACATAAAAACGAGTCGGAAGAGCTGCATCATAAAGTTAGGGAGAAAAAGAGGAGAAAACATCGGAGGAAAGCGGCCTCCTGGGATGCTGAGCAGGAGAGCCTGCATGCAAGCCTCGCTCTGCCCAAGCCAGAACCACACAAGGAGGAAACCCTGCTTTCTGTGGGCCCAGGAGGTGGAATCACACAACTACCGGGATCGGCCGATAAGAAAAAGTCTAAGAAAAAAAAGAGAAAAATTGCACATGACCAGGAGCTTGAGGCATTGCCTGGGCCTGAGAGTCTAGAGAACGTGTACTCCGAAGGATGGCAGGGGGTCGGTGAGGTTGGGACTGCAGAAGGCAGTAAGGAAGCCGGCCGTGTAAAGAAAAAGTCTAAGAAAAGGAAGCGAAGGTCTTCTGTTGAAAGTCCTGTAGCTCCTGGGGGTGATTTTTCAGTGCCCGCAGGGAGCTTTGAGGACACACACTGTGATTCACTGGAAGGTAATGGTGCCCTGATTGAAGAAAGAGCGAAACCCAGGCCACAGGAGGAGAAAACCCAGGCCTCTTCGGAAGAGGTGCAGAGGTAATGTGGCAGTGGCATGTTTTCTGGTGTGTATGTCCTCTGTGTGAATTCTGCCTGTGACCTCTTTACCCAGCATGCCGGTAGTAAATGGCAGAAATCAGAGAGACAGACCGTTAAATGTACAGAACGATGCATACGTGTAACCGAGTGACTTGGCAGGAAGGTTCCTTTCTTCATATATAAAGTAAGGCAGTTAGATCAGATTTTTACTAAAAACTATTCCAGCCCTGAAATTCTATGAATAAGTTTAAAAGGGCATTTTAAGACCCCCCAAGTTACCTTTGTTCGTCTATATGCATATACTTAGAAAGAAAGAAAAATTCTAAATACTTAGAATTTTTACAGAGCAGGAAAAACCTTGAATTAAGGTTCTCCCTAATAGAAGAAATTTAGACGTCATTATTTATATAATTATTGTGTAAGTCAACTGCTGATACAATAAACGCAGCTTTTTTTTTTTTAATAGAGCAGTTTTTTAAACCACTTTATCTCGGTTCCTAGGACTTGGGACAGATTTTTCTCCCCATTTTTACTCAATGGCAATTTTTTTTTTTTTTTTTTTACATTTTCGCATTTGTTAGGTTGTCCTGGCCTAAAATAGTTTCACCAAGAAGTTCAGTGGGAGAGGATGCCACTTCAGGTGGTATCGATAAGAGGGGCCCACTCACCTCCTCTCGTCAGGGGTAATACTGATAGGAGGCAGGCATGTCGAGGGCTGTGGTTTTGAACTTGTACTGGGCTGTGGGCCCTCTGAAAGCTGCTGACCCTTTCCTCGAACTAATGGATATAATTTTTTTTTAAATTTCCTGCCTGAGTGGTTAGCTGTTATGATTGACCACAGTAAGAGGGGATTTGGACATCTGGCAGACATTTGGGGATGAATTAGTGACAGATGCATAGAAAACTAAGCAAAGGGGGGAAAATGTGGCCATTGTTACATTGATTTAATTAATTAGTGACCATTATCACAAAATTGAAATCCTTGGAAGGGTTGGGGGGAGTGTCTTGAGGGTCCATGGGGCAGAACAGGGCTTAGCCCATTAGGAAGTCAGTATCTAAAACCAGAAAACTTGAGAAGTAGTGACACAAGAAATAACACATGGTGGAAATTGGGCTTTGGGCCACACGGGTCCCTTGTAGGCGGCCTCTGAGGTGTATGCATACGTTGGTCAGATTACCTCAGTCCACACATCACAGACTGAATCAGCTCCAACGTCCCTCCTAGCTTTAACACCGGCCTAGTCTAAGTGAAGGATCATTTTAAGAAAAGAATTGGAAAGCCACCAGGGCAAGTGACAGGTTAATGTGAGTTAACTCAATTTTCCCTGCAGGTTAGAACCTACAAATGAAGAGGAAAGACATTTGGAATTGGCCAAAGATTCTGAAACAAGATATTTATCGGAAGACTCCAGAGATTCGGGTGACTCAGATGTGGATTTAGACTCGGCTGTGAGGCAGCTCCAAGAGTTCATTCCAGACATCAAGGAAAGGGCTGCCACCACAATCAAGCGGATGTACCGGGATGACTTGGGGCGGTTTAAGGAATTTAAAGCACAGGGTGAGCTGGTGGCACTTTAATATTTGTCGAACTTTCCTGTCCGCCTAACGAGCCCCTGCCTTTTTTCTGTGAACAATGCAGATTTCTAGATTCACAGGAAGCATCCTCTGGGTGCCTTCAGCTTCTCCTCCTTCCAGAATTGTTGTCCGAGCCGTAAAATTAGCAAAATGAAGAGCCCTGGTTTTGCTCTTCTCCACCTAGCTTCTGGTAGGGGAGGCCTGGAAGGAGAGGAGGAGGAGGAGGCTAAGTGGCTGAGCCTTTGGGGAGGATGCGGGAATAAAATAAAATGAAAATAGCCAGTGTTGTCAGCTTTGATGAGCTGTAGCTTCTTTCCCCAAGATACTAAGTGGAGGCTAGGCTGGTTGTAATGGCCATGGTTTCACAGGAGACCCAACATGGTCTCCTTCTTGATTTCACTGTGTTATAAGAACCTCCCAGAAAGCTTATGGAATTGAAGAGTAAACTACACATTTAAGGCTGTGTGCTACAAATGAGCGATATTTACTGAGTGGCTGTGTGAGGTCCAGTACCTCTGGTCCCTGCGAAAAGTAAAATGTGGGGCCTTAGGGAGTTAATCGTGGTGAAGAGATTAATTTTATTTTTTTTTATTTCTTATTTTTTTAAAGATTTCATTTATTTATTTGACAGAGAAAGAGTGAGAGAGTTCACAAGCAGGGGGAGAGGCAGAGGAAGAGGGAGAAGCAGGCTTGCTGCGGAGCAGGGAGCCCGATGCGGGGCTCGATCCCAGGACCCTGGGATCATGACCTGAGCCGAAGGCAGCCACTTAACTGACTGAGCCACCCAGGCGCCCCAAGAGATTAGTTTTAAAAAATAGCCAAATTAAGGAAGAAAAATGTAATTCAAAATAGAGCAGTATCTATAGAATGGTCCCATTCTATTTGTGTATTTTCTGTGGAAATGTTTATGACTGTATTTTATAAAAGATACTCTTAAAGTAAGTCTAAGAATAGAAAAACATAGTATATAAGATCGTCAGTACATAATAAAACTTGGTTGCTTTGAGTTACAAAGAGGACTAGAATGTAAAGCATGATGCCATTGCTCCCCCACCCCCCATACGTATGCATAGAAAATATATGTGAATGTTCGAGTTCTTGCCAGTTCACAGCACTGCCTTGCGGGGGGGAGCGAGGCAGAAGAGAGCAAAGGGGAGGCTTCTTTTAAATGTTTATTTCCATACTGCTTGAATTTTTAATGAACATAGATTCCTTTTTAATATAAAAAACAACTACTTTCAAAAGTTGAGTGGTAAATGGGGAAGGTCACTTTGGAAGGGGGTGACCAGGGAAGACTTTGGGAGAAGAGTGGCTTGAGCTGAATTCTCAGGGAAGTGAAGTTGGGGGGGTGGGGCGTGCACAGCAGGGGAGCTAACAGCAAGTTCAAGTACACCGCTGGGGCTGTTCCCAGCAGGGGGGAGCTAGCAAGCCACTGTCTTGTAACTGCTGAAGACCAGATGGTAGGTTTGCTTTTGTTCCTTATTGACAATACATACTTTTTCTCCCCACCCAAATCCTAGGTGTCGCTATTAGATTTGGCAAGTTTTCTGTAAAGGAAAATAAGCAGTTAGAGAAAAACGTGCAAGAATTTCTATCCCTGACAGGAATTGAGAATGCAGACAAACTGCTGTACACAGACAGATACCCAGAGGAGAAATCTGTGATCACCGACTTAAAAAGAAAATATGCATTTAGATTGCACATTGGTAAGTTTAAAACTGTTTACTCTTTGACCATCCACAGCCTACCAACCGTAAAGGGAGAACCCACGGTAAGTATTTAGCGCAGCGCCTGGCCCATTCAGTGCGTGCGGTGCATGTTACCCGCTGCCATGGCTACGAGTATTCCTGCTGCCAGCCTGTACTTTTGGGGATTTGGAATGTGTTTGTGTCTCCCAAGTATAGTGCTTTTGCAGATTTTATAAAAAGCGACCTGATCAACTTCTAGCTTTCGTACTTGGTAATAGGTATCGTTTTGCTTTCTCTTTATTTATTCTTTGTTATGTGTTGTTTTGCATATGCTGCACAAAGCACATTTTTTTTTTAAGATTTTTTTGATTTATTAGAGAGAGCACGGGGGGGGGCCAGAGGGAGAGAGAACCTCGAGCAGACTGTGCTGAGCACAGAGCCCGACACCAGGCTCGATCTCATGACCCTGAGATCATGACCTGAGCTGAAATCAAGAGTCGGACGCTTGACCAGCTGCACCACCCAGGTGCCCCAAAGCACATTCTTACGTGCACCAGGGTCTTCTAAGTTTTCCAAGTATAGCCTTATCTGTGCTTTGTCTCTGGAACCCTCCTCCTGCAGCTGTATTTGGAAAGTGAGAAAGTCATGAAGCAACACAGGATCAGACTGAAAAAAATCCATGAATGTAAAGAGGATGATTTCTTAGGTGTTCTCTGACTTCTTTTCTTTTTTTTTAAAGATTTTATTTATTTATTTGAGAGAATGAGAGAGAGAGAGAGCATGAGAGGGGGGAGGGTAAGAGGGAGAAGCAGACTCCCTGCTGAGCAGGGAGCCCGATGCAGGACTCGATCCCGGGACTCCAGGATCATGACCTGAGCCAAAGGCAGTCGCTTAACCGACTGAGCCACCCAGGCGCCCTCTTAGGTGTTCTCGAGTACGCAAGGGGAAACAGACTGGGGGGGGGGTCCCTGTCAAGGGGCTGTTTCATTCTGAGTGAGGAAGCAAGCCAAGCTTGCTCATTGAGAAAGCTCTTCTGTTAATCTTATGGAGAACTGTTGGCATGTGTCCCCCACCTTAGCATGCTTTCCTCTTCATTCAAATTTTGTTAGCATTACTTTGCTTTGTAAGGGCTTTTCCCTCGAATTTAGTAGACCAGAAGCTGGAGCCTTGACTTACTAAGCGTGTAGATTTTAGAGTGCTCCAAGGAAACTGGTGATTTTGTGTGGGATGTATGAAATCCCAGCCTGACCCAGGATCTAGGGTAGTGGTGTTAACAGGAGCCATGCTGAGTTCCCTTTCCAATTGTGACTCCATTTCAAGCCCTGCCCTGTGGGCCCCTCTGACTGCCTTTCTTCTGACTTTAGGAAAGGGCATTGCCCGGCCCTGGAAACTCGTCTACTATCGAGCAAAGAAGATGTTTGATGTCAACAATTATAAAGGCAGGTAAGAAAAAGTCTTAGCATGGTGATTAACATAACAATAAAAAATTTAAAAAAAAAAAGAAAAAGTCTTAGCAGCTTGAGACAGAATGTTTTTGCTGATAGTATAAATTAGAATGTCCACAACAGATGAGAGGTAAAAAACTGAAGATTTTTTCGTGTGTGAAAAGTAGACTGTGTATTTGTTGTCAGTGGTATGTCTTCAAAGCTCATTTCGGTTTCTGCCTCTTGAGTAAACGTTTGTGATCTTCCCCTTTCTAAATCCTTGGCCTTTCTTTATACTTTCCTTAGCCCTCAGCGTGCCGTGCCTCTCTTATGTTACTCGTGAAGTTTTCTTTGCTCTCTGCTAATTTGTGAGCTCCCTGTGTACCCAGACGTTCCTTTTGTTTTGTTTTTTAAGATTTTATTTATTTGAGAGAGAGAGACAGAGATAGCGAGAGAGAGCACAAGCGGGGAGGGGCGGTAGAAGCGGACTCCCTGCTGAGCAGGGGGCCTGCCACGGGGCTCGATCCCAGGACCCAGGGATCACGACCTGGGCCGAAGGCAGACGCTTAACCGACTGAGCCACTGGGCACCCCCAAACGTTCCTTTTCAATGCGATGTTCCCTTCAGCACTCAGCCTAATTCTTTGGGTTTTCAGTGAATATTTAAAGGTGGGGTAAGCACTAATAGGAGGTCACGTAGGAGCAGGTCATTAGTGACAATGCAGAGTGTCCTGTGGTGATGGTCATTCTCCCTCTTTCCCCAAGCAAAATACCCAACTATATTTTGTTCCCAACATTCCAGATAAAACCAGCATAGATCAGGGGTCGGCTGTGGTTAAGCACTCTGCTCCAGGCCAGAGGGATAGGCAGGAAGGTGTCAACCCCTCCCTCTGAGGGCCCAGCCGACCAGCTATTCAATCTCACTCTGGGAGGCAGATTTAGTAAATCTGACAGGGCCAGTTGCCTTCCAGTTAGCTGCATGATTATAAACCAACACATACGTATTCTCTGACCTGCAAACACTGATATGACCTTGGTGGGTTTTTTGTTGTTGTTTTTTTTTTTAGATTTTATTTATTTATTTGACAGAGAAACAGCGAGAGAAGGAACACAAGCAGGGGGAGTGGGAGAGGGAGAAGCAGGCTTCCCGCAGAGCAGGGAGCCCGACGCAGGGCTCGATCCCAGGACCCCGGGATCGTGACCTGAGCCAAAGGCAGACGCTTAACGACTGAGCCACCCAGGCGCCCCTGACTTTGGTTTCTTAACTTTTGAACAAGAGAAATAAACCTTCAGCAGAGGAAAAGGTTGCCCACAAACTAATACCCGCCTTCCCCTTTTTCCCAAGCCCCGGGGTTGGGCATCTGTGGACAGAGCTTTAAGGAAATGCACTAAAGATGACATGTTAAGTGGGACTTGAAAGATAGCTTTTGGCAAATGAATGGTGGCAGCTGAGGTGACATTTTTCTACCTGTGACATAAGCGTGGGAATGAAAGTTTTAGAATAAGCCAAGTCTTTCATTCCAATGTGTTGTGGTAACAATTTGCCCTTAGAATATATTTTTTCTAACTTAAGGAATGCTTAACTGAAAAAAATCACAGAAAGCCAAAAATCAAAGAGTTTTGAGGCTCTGGGGGACATCAGAGGTCAATACACCTGTTTCATCATTGTTATGCACTCACTTTCTCTCTGATGTCCTCCTTTCTGTTGCTTCAGGGGTACCCTTAAGTTGTTTTAAATCTCAGAAAGAGGGACGCCTGGGTGGCACAGTCAGTTAAGCGTCTGCCTTCAGCTCAGGTTGGGATCCCGGGGTCCTGGGATCGAGCCCCGCATCGGGCTCCTTGCTCAGCAGGGAGCCTGCTTCTACCTCTCCCTCTGCCTGCCGCTCCCCCTGCTTGTGCTCATGCATTCTCTCTCTCTCAACAAATAAATAAAATATTAAAAATAAATAATCTTAGAAAGATCCTGATTGCCTTGAGAAGGAAACTGCTAGAAAGCATGAGTCTTAGCAGTGAAGGATTACAGGTCTCTCCTCACCACGCTCTGCATTTGTAGATGACTTTCTGAGACTGCTAGGCTCTTACTGTTGGAAGTAATTCTGGATCACTCTCATCAGGGATGGGTAGTATTTTGCTAGGGGTTTTCTTGTGTTAAGTTAGTAGTAACATAAAGCACCATTCCCCGCCCCCTGTATTAAGGAATTCTAGAATGCCCTAAGGATTGCTTTCCCTTCACTTAAACACTTGTGTTTAATCTCCAAATCCACTTAGTGTTTTTTTGGTTCTTTTGTTTAGTATATTTGTTTTTATGTGGAATGAAAAAGCGCCGTACATTCCTTAAATCATTGTGCATTTGTGTGAAGTCATTTGTCACGTATTTATTGAATGTCTGTTGTCTGTCAAGCATTGCGGATACCATGGTGTAGAAAAACCAACAGGGTCCGAGCCCTTGTAGGATGTCCCCTCCAGAGCCGTGCTGTCCATCACGGTGGCCACCAGCCTCACGGGGCCAGGGAGCACTTGAAATACATTTAGTCCAAGTTGAGAGGCGCCGTAAGAGTGATACACTTGCTGGAGTTAGAAGGAAAGAACGTAAATTACCTCATTAACGCTTTCAGATCCTGACTGCGTGTTGAAATGGTTGCGTTTTTAATATAGTGGGTTAAGTCAAATATTTTGTTAAGTTCATTCAAATGAAATAAAATTCATTTTCACGTGAGCACTACAAGGTTTAGATGATGTGTATGGCTCATATTACATTTCTGTTGGACGGCGCTGGTGTAGAGGCAGAGACGGGTAAACGGGGGGACCCCTCGATGTCCAACTGCCCGTCTGTGGGGGGGTGCTGTGAAAGGGGCAGAGCTTGCTCTGGGGGAGAGCAGCGGGGGACTGGACCCTCAGGTATCGGGACATCCTCGCTGACGAAGGGCCACCTGCAGGGTTTGCAGGAGCCGTCCAGGTGGGTGGAGAAAGGCCATTTCCACTGCAGCATGGAGGCTCTGAGGGGAAAAAGGCCTACAAGAAGGCCAGTGGGGCTGAACTGTAGGCCACGTGGAGGAGTTGGTGTTTTGTGCGTGCAGCGCAAAGCCTTTAGGGTTTGGATGGGAATAATGTGACCCAGTTATTTGCTCTAGCCCCTGTGTAACTGAGCCAGGCCCCTGGCCTGGGACTGCAGTGACTGATTTATAGGGTGACCACAGTCGAGGTGCCGGGACAGGAAGTGACGGGACCAGCCTGCCCCGGCAGCTTTTCCCAGGACTACGGCAAACTGCAATGATGATAGGGTTTTTAATCTTGTACTTAATTGGGAATTGTAACACGTTTTCCCTTTCAGGTATAGCAAAGGAGACATGGAGAAGTTAAAGATCTACCATTCCCTGCATGGGAACGACTGGAAAAAGATTGGCGAGATGGTGGCTCGAAGCAGCCTTTCTGTTGCCCTGAAGTTCTCCCAGATCAGCAGTCGTAAGTGTTGTTTTCTGGTCCCCCCCCCCCCCCGCCCGCCGGGTGAACGGATGAGCCCCCCCCACCCCCCGGTGCAGGCCTCCTTGCCAGCCTGTCTTCTGAGAGAGCTGTCACGTTTTGAGCCATTCTCTGTACTGATTCATTGCATTTCCTCCCGCGTGTTTGTGAAACCATGGGGCCTTTATTCACAAGACCGACTTCGGCCACACCTGAGGTCCCTCACTTTCAGCGCAGCTCTCACCGCCAGCCTGACCCATACATACCCTAGGAAGCTGGCGGGGAGCAGAGCCTGGGCGGAGGAGGTTCCCCCACCAGAGGACAGCAGAGGCTGCAGGGGGCCGGGGTGCAGTTCAGTCGGCCCGTTAGGCAGGGACTTTTCCAAAACCTCCTGTGTCTTTTTCTCCTCTTTCCTAAAAAAGAAAATTTTCCTGGGGATATTCTTTGCATTATAAAATCCCCAGTTGCTTCAAGAAGCTCACAGGCGACGTCACTGTCAGCACGGGGATGCTGTCCTAGGTCACGTGGCAGAGCAGCGCGTGGGGCAGAGCGGCCGGGCGTCCGTGGACCTGGCGTGCCCGGGAGCCCTGCCTTCTGTGCCCCCACGTCCAGCAGCTGGTGCCATGTGGGGACTCAGTGTGGCCGGTTCTTCCAGTTTCCAGGAAGTAAAGCAGAAGTCTGCTTTTGGCGGGGGGGGGGGGGGGGGGGGGGGAGTGTTAATCTAGATACTGTTTTTTTCCTTTGGAACTCTCAATTTTTAAATATTCATCTAAGTTGTTGAGGAAAAGTAACACAATCACACTATGGGCCAAACCAAAGACATGTGTAGGCTCCCGGTTTGAGGCCTCTTACTTAGCCTGACTGTGACCATCTAGACAAGGAGGATGACCCACAGATGGTTTGATGCCCCCGTCAGAGGCCAGCTTGTGGTTCAGGTGTCTTTGTCATCGAGGCCAGAGTTCCCATTGCAGCTCAGTGCCACACGGGGAGTTCCTGGGGAGAGTTATGGATGCACGTGAAGTCGTTCAGTTATTTTGTCCCCATTAAGTGTTTTGAGAACCTCCCAGTTTCACACAAGAGACATTACTGTCAGAAACAAGAAGAACAATATTCTTTTGAAGTTAAAAAACATACGTTGCTTTAAGGAAGGACTTCTCTGGCATTGGTTCTTTTTTTTTTTTTGAGATTATTTATTTGAGAGAGAGTATGGGGGAGCACAAGGGGGGTGGGGCAGGGGGAGAGAATATCCAAGTAGACTCCTGCTGAGCATAGAGCCCAATGCAGGGCTTGATCTCACAAGCCATGAGATCAGGACCTGAGCCAAATCCAAGAGCAGACGCTTAACCAACTGAGCTACCCAGGCACCCGGGCATTGGTTCTTAAAAAGAAGTGGTTCCATTTTAATTTGCGTGTAGCTGTGTTTGATGGTTGTATGTCTGTGTAATCAAGATGTTGCCCTCTGTCTTCTGAAAAGTGCCTGGTTTATCTTTTCTTTTTTTTTTTTAAGGCTTTATTTATTTATTTATTTTGAGAGAGAGTGCGTGGGCAAACAGGTGGGGAGGGGCAGAGGGAGAGGGAGAGAGAGAATCTCAAGCAGACTCCACACTCAGTGCAGAGCCCAATGCAGAACTGGATCTCATGACCCTGAGATCATGACCTGAGCCAAAATCATGAGTTGGACGCTTAACTGACTGAGCCACCCAGATGTCCCTTAAGACTTTATTTTTTAGAGCGGCTTGAGGTTCACAATAAAATTGAAAGGGAAGTGGAGATTTCCCATATGCACCCTGCCCCGACATATAGCCCCTGCCATTGTCAGCATCCCACCCCCCCCCTCCCCGAGTGGGACCTTTGTTACAGTCCGTGACCCTACACTGGCACATCCATCATCTTCCAGGGTCCATAGTTCACATTAGGGCTCACCTTTGGTGGTGTGTGTGCTGTGGGTTTGGACAAGTATGTAATGACATGTATCCATCATTGTCATTTTGTTTTTGATATTGTGCTTGAAAACAAATAGATTAGCAACTATAAGATCATCCTTTTGTGTCTACAGCAAGAAATCATGGTGCTTGGAGTAAGACGGAAACCCAGAAACTAATCAAGGCCGTCGAAGAAGTGATTCTAAAGAAAATGTCTCCCCACGAGTTAAAAGAGGTGGATTCTAAACTCCAAGAAAACCCTGAAGGCTGCCTGTCTATTGTTAGGGAAAAACTCTACAAGGGCATATCTTGGGTAGAAGTAGAAGCCAAAGTAGAAACCAGAAATTGGATGCAGTGTAAAAGTAAGTGGTAAGTTTTAAGGTTTCTTACATAAATTTCAACAAGATATTTCCCTCCCCCCTCCCCGTACCACACGCATCACTGGAGTGGGTAGATGAGTGGGGTTATAACGGAAGGAGACCTGTGTAAGTACCGTGTGCAAAGCGTGTCAGAAATGCTCACCTCGGGCCAGCTGTTCCAACCACTTCGGTATCAACATCCGATCTAAGTTGGCACCTAACTAACCCTGATTCGTCATGTGGTTTCCTCCAAAGGAACTGGAACCTTTTAATACTGAATATTGACTTCTGGTGTCTTCACTCTGTCCCTTGCTAAGGCGTTAGTAAAACAAAACAGTTCTCTCTTTGCAACATAAAAAAACACAAAACTCCCCTTTGGGAGAGAGATCACAAGCACGGTGATGTGCAGGAGCTTGCCCTTCCCATGAGCCTGTCTTGTCCGGGGGCTCCTCTGTCCTCACTAATGCCAGGCAGCTGTATTCATCGTAGAACTTCCTTTTTTTTTTTTAAGATTTTATTTATTTGACCGAGAGAGACACAGTGAGAGAGGGAACACAAGCAGGGGGAGTGGGAGAGGGAGAAGCAGGCTTCCCGCGGAGCAAGGAGCCCGACGTGGGGCTCGATCCCAGGACCCTGGGATCATGACCTGAGCCGAAGGCAGACGCTTAACGACTGAGCCACCCAGGTGCCCCTCACCATAGAACTTCTTGAGAGACCATAGTCACACAGAAGCATTTTCAGTCCTGATCTTGCTGCGCATTCTTTGCCTGATGTGGCTTTTCCGAGCCCTGGAGGGTCTCTGAGCTGGGTGTTCAGCTGCTACAGGACCCCTTGGAGCGGTGGTCCCACAGCTCACGACCCACACGTCATGCGCAAAGGAGTGTGGTCATCGTCAGTGTCAAATAAGAGTGAGATCCAGAGTAGGTATATTTTATATTAAAAGCAGACTCTTAAATTATACCATTTATTGTTCCTTACAATTCTGCTGTAGAATTATCTGTTTATTTTCATAGAAGACTATAGTCAGGGACATAAACTCCACAGAACAGATAATGTTTTGGGGGATGAAGCATATAACATGGAGGAACCAGAGCCCTTTCTTCCCCTATAGTTTACACTGAAAGAAGGAGTGTTTGTTAAACACTGGTCAGTATTTAAAGAGGGAAATGCTGCAGAGCAGCCGTGCTTCAGGATCGGTATAATTCGGATAACGTGTAAGAGAGACTGCTTTTTAACTTGAAGAGAAAAGCAGGAAACTGAAAACCTGAATGTAGATTTCTTTCATGTAAATTGAAATGACCACAGATGATGCAGTTTACTTTTTTCCTGAAGATTTATTAGAGAACATGGTGGGGGGTCAGAGGGAGAGTGAGAGAGAGTCCAAAGCAGACTCCATCCTGAGCTTGATCTCACAACCCTGAGATCACGACTTGAGCTGAAACCAAGAGTCGGGTGCTTAACTGACTGCACCCCACAGGCGCCCCAGAGTCTGCGTTTTGAACGAACACAGTTGGCTGCTGGTACAGACAGCATCCTCACCTGCGTATCGTGGATCCCCCTTATCCAGAATGTAACAGCTAGCGATCTGTCCATCAGATCGTGACAGACTTTGCTATTTGAGATGAGTACTTAAAAAATATTTTTAGCTGGGTCACTGCTCTCGTTAGGAGCTCCAGTCCCCCTTCCCTCAGCCGTTAGCTATGGGCCTCAGAGGAGTCCTGACTATAGTAAGTCTCCCTCAGTGTCCCAACAGCGATGTCCCTCTGTTTTCTAAACAATCAAAAATAGAGTTTACAGCTTCATTTAACACCTGTTAAAGGGCTTATTCTCTTCTCCTTTTTATAACTTCGTATTACAGAAATTTCATCGTACACACAAATTTAGAACTTGTATCCCTCATCCAGTTTCAGTAACCATCAACTTTCTTTTTTTTTTTTTAAAGATTTTATTTATTTATTTGACAGAGAGAGACACAGTGAGAGAGGGAACACAAGCAGGGGAAGTGGGAGAGAGAGAAGCAGGCCTCCCGCCGAGCAGGGAGCCTGATGCGGGGCTCAGTCCCAGGACCCTGGGATCATGACCTGAGCCGAAGGCAGACGCCTAATGACTGAGCCACCCAGGTGCCACCTTTCTGTCGTTTTATTTATCATTTCCCACTTAAAAAAAAAAAATTGGCATACTCCCTGGTGGTAAATGTTAGCAGTGATGAGTCACACAAGTTAGAAATTAGTTCTCAGTAGGGGTGTGATGTAGGTGAGAAAAGGGCAGGAAATGGCAGTGCAAACTTTACCCCTGAAAGTCTTAAAGTACGTTCTTTGTTTCTTTGAACGCAGGACGGAAATCCTAACCAAGAGGATGACGAATGGTCGGGATGTGTACCGCGGAGTTAATGCTCTGCAGGCCAAAATCAACCTCATCGAAAGGTAGAGAAATAGAAAGCGATGCTGTTGGAACTGTTTCTCTCTCTGGCCAAAGAGTAGATGTTGAGCAGCAGAATCCGTGGTGACATGGCTAATGACCTTGGGCTAACCTTGGGCTGGCATGCCAACTTCGCTGGGCCTGAGGGAACTGGGACGCGGCTGAACGTTCTGGTGCCCCCAAGCTTTTCACGTGGGTGAATCTGAGAAGGCGTCCATTGTGCTGATTTGTGCTTGAAAACTTCGTGTTTATTTTTTCTTGTAGATTGTATGAGGTAAACGTGGAGGACACTAACGAGATAGACTGGGAAGACCTTGCTAGCGCCATAGGGTAAGGCTGTGTATTCAGTGTGAGGCTGACGAAAAGGTAAGAGATGGCCTCAGGAGTGACCGTCTGTGAGATCTGAGCGGATTCGCGTGCAGACTGCCCCGTGCGCCCGTGTACTTGGAGCCTCCGCTCTGGGTGCTGGGGGCCCATGGGACCCTCCCTCCACCCCACCCCTCACCGAAGACACGTAGGAAGGGTGAGTGAAGTGTGTGCAAAGTCTCCTGAGAGCTTTGAGGAGCTAACAGGTTGAACGACTACTAGAGACCCCGCATACCCTTTGCCCCAAATCATAAATTCTTAAGTTTGCCACGTTTGCTCACCATCCGCCCTCCCTCTCCTGCTCCCGATTCCAAGGGAATAAAGTAGTTTCCCTTAACCACTTGAGGGCTAGTGGCGGGCAGCGTGCCCTAAACAAGAACATCATCCTGCATAATCACAGTGCAGTGACCAGATTCGGGACATCAGACGCTGGTACGGCGCTGTACTCTAAAACACAGCTCACATTCAGGGCGCTCGGGTGGCTCAGTCTTAAGTGTCTGCCTTCGGCTCTGGTCATGATCCCAGGGTCCTGGGATCGAGCCCCGCATCGGGCTCCCTGCTCGGCGGGAAGCCTGCTTCTCCCTCTCCCACTCCCCCTGCTTGTGTTCCCTCTCTCGCTGTGTCTCTCTGTCAAATAAATAAATAAAATCTTTAAAAAATAAATAAAACACAGCTCACATTCAAATTGCCCCACTAAAGTCCTTTTTTTTTTTAAGATTTTATTTATTTGTCAGAGAGAGCACAACTGGGGGGGGCGGGAGAAGGAGAAGCAGGCTCCCTGCCGAGCAGGGAGCCCGACACTGGACTCGATCCCAGGACCCTGGGATCATGACCTGAGCCAAAGGCAGACGCTCAATCAACTGAGCCACCCAGGTGTCTCATCCCAGTAATGTCCTTTATAGCATTTCCCCCCGATTTACCATCCAGTCCAGCTCCACTCCAGCTCCTGTCTGTCTGTCCTGTCTCCTCACTGGCTTCCGATCAGTAAAGCTCTTCTGCCTTTGTCTTTGATGCCATTGAAAACGTGGGCGAGCACAGGCCGTTTGTTTGGAGAATGACCCTCCGTTGGAGTTTGTCCGGTGCCTCCTCGTGGGGGGGTCTTGTACTTTAGGCAGGATTAGGACCCAGGTGACGCCACGTCGTGAGGCCCATGATTCTGATTTTGATCCTTTGGCTCCGGTGGCATCTGCCGCGTTCCCCCACCGTATAAAGTACCAGTTCTCTTGGGGATAAGAAGGGGCCGTGGGAGATATTTTGAGACCATGTAAAGATCCTGTTCCTCTTCAGGCTTCCCCCGGTACTTTCGGTGCGGCTTCATTTGCATGTCTCATCTGGGGGGTGAAGTTGAACTTTCCTATGTTTATGAGCTACCTCCTTTTGCCTTTGCTGTGAGTCTTCACTGTACAGCATCCTTGCATTTTGAATCCCTTCCTGCTACCGAAGACAGAGGCCACCACTCTCAGTATCTGAATTTATTGCTCGCAAAGCACGGTCCCTGTGAGCAGAGCAGATCATTGAGGGGTGTGGGGTGCGGGGATTGGGGGGCTCTCAGAAGCGGGGTGCTGGGGGTTGTTTGGCCTTTAGTTTTGGAAGGGTGGACAGTGGGGCAGGGCGGCTGCCCCCTGGCTGACTTTCAAAAGTGTGACGCCATCCTTGATCCATGAGGAAGGGTTTAAACTGGTTCTGGTGGTTATTTGCACCTTGGGATCATGGACAAGGAACAAAGAACAATCAGTTTGGTCTTTGTAACTTGGAGAATGGGAAGTTTGTCATGACCCAGACATGCTCATGGTTCCAAACCCTTCCCTTTTCCAGGTGACCTGAGTGAGAGGTGGGGCACCCACTGCTCAGAATCATGGGTCCCTGAGAGATGAGGGTGGCAGGTGCTTTGAAAGAGGGGACCTTGCTCTGGACCCACCAACTCCCATCTTGAGAAGCACCCATGGCTGCAAAGCCCTCCCTTTGTAATAGCAAAGCACTTTTTGAAAAATTGGACTTTTCCAGTAAATTTTTGTATATTTTGTGACGTTGCTTCAGATCACAAGTTCTTAAATTAAAATGGGCTTTTAATGGTTTTAAGTAAAATTATATATTTAAGAACACATTGTTTCACTTAAGATTAATAAATCTCATAAAACGGAGATTATGGCATCTAGTCAAATACTGTTTGAAATAGCACATTGTCAAGTTTTAATAATTAAAACAGTGAAAAATAGTATTTAAAAGTTCAGTCTCTTCGGAGTCTTAAAGTCTCCCTTGTGAATTATTTAGGCAGGATGTCAAGAAAGCGTGTCCACCTAATGAGATGTCATGCCTACTTGGTTTGAAAATGTCCAGATTCAGGGGCGCCTGGGTGGCTCAGTCATTAAGTGTCTGTCTTCAGCTCAGGTCGTGATCCCAGGGTCCTGGGATCGAGCCCCGCATCGGGCTCCCTGCTTGGCGGGGAGCCTGCCACTCCCTCTCCCATTCCCCCTGCTCGTGTTCCTGCTCTTGCTATCTCTCTCTCTCTGTGTCAAATAAATAAATAAATAATAAAGTCTTAAAAAAAAAAAAAAAAGAAAAGAAAAAATGTCCGGGTCCATTATTGTGACTTCTCCAAACCCTAGCTTGGGTCTGCAGCACGCCCCACAGGACTCACGGCCCTGCAGGAAGAGTTGGAAGGCATGGGGGCCTTAGAACTTGGCCTTTACGGTCAGACTGACCTGATGTTGACTCCTGGTACTCATTATTTAGCTGTCCTTGGGCACGTTGTTCCCTAACTTGTGTCTGAGCCTCAGTTTCTTCATCCACAAAACGGTTTAATAGGACCATAACGAGGACTAAGGAGATCGGGCGTGGAGGACACATAGCTCAGTAGGGACACACAGTGAGCACCTAGCTAGTGGTTGCTGTGAGGAAGAACCCAGTAAGAGTAAATGTATTCACACTAATTAACTACTAGGTTAACTAATTATTGAAATAAGTCCTGCTTTTATCGTCTAAGAAAAAGTGGCCAGGAAGTGAAGTTAGAGATTTTCACTTTAAAAAAACAATAAGATTTGGTTGTGTCTGTCCTACTTACTGTAAATTGAAAATATATTTGACTCACCAAAACATCATAAACATCTGCTTTTTTTAGCTTTGCAAAATAAAAAATCAGGGGACATCTGCCTTTGGATTGTGACAAATACGCATTTATCCTAAGTGAAGTGGTGAAGAGTGTGGGTTTTGGGGTCAGACCACCCAGTTGAAGTCCCAGCCCTACCCCTTATTAGCTGTAAGATCTTGGGCCACTTCTCTGTGCCTCAGTTTCCCCATCTCCAGAATGAGGCACAAGAGTAGTAGCTTCTCATAGAGCCCCTGTGTGGATTGTTTGTGGCTAGAAAGGAAGCCCTTAGGGCAGGGCCAAGTACAAGGTAAGCATCAGCTTATGTTAGTATTGTAATTTAAACAGGATCTGTCTTGTGCTTTTCACCTTCTTTCTTTTTTTTTTTTAAAGATTTTATTTATTTATTTGAGACAGAATGAGAGAGAGAGAGAGCACATGAGGGGGGGGAGGGTCAGAGGGAGAAGCAGACCCCGAGCTGAGCAGGGAGCCCGATATGGGACTCGATCCAGGGACTCCAGGATCATGACCTGAGCCGAAGGCAGTCGCTTAACCAACTGAGCCACCCAGGCGCCCGGAACCTTCTTTCTTTTATGTGTGTGCTTTTTACCCAAATGAACGACAGCTTTTTCATGTGTGTCTTATTTTTGTCCCACATTTGTGGACACCATGGTTTCCTGTTCAGGATTAAGAAAGTTACTGATACCTGTAGATTCCCGAGTCGGCGTACTTCGTACACAGTAGTGAAATGACCAGTTTTTAAACTGATGCTAACTTTTTTTTATCTTTTCCTTTCTAAAGTGATGTTCCTCCGTCCTATGTTCAAACTAAATTTTATAAGCTGAAAGCTACCTGTGTTCCCTTTTGGCAGAAGAAGACTTTTCCAGGTCAGCATTTCTAATATTTAAATAGTTGAGAACACAGCAGGTGGTGGCATGTGCTGGGAGTGTGACCTCGGACGCGTGACTTAACTCTGGGAGTCTCGGTTTCTTTGGCTGTAGGATGGGAGAGATTATCACCTGTTCATCCCCACCTGACAGGACTTTCGAAGTTCTAAATGAGATAATAGACAGGTGAACCGTGGTCAGCAGGGTGCTCGGTGCGTGGCCAGCACTCGGTAAATAACTGAGTGCTCCTGGATCGCCATCATGTGCACACACGCCACACACTGACATGCACACTGGCACGCACACGTGTGCGGACACGGTTCCAGAACAAACCTAAGATGCCCAGTTCCTTCTCTGCAGCCATTTGTGGGTGGTTTCGGTATTCCCAAACTCAGATCATCAGAGTCCTCTGGGGAACTTGTTGAACACATACATACCTGGACCTCGTCCCATACATACCGAATCCTAACCTCCAGGCTGCATCCAGAGGCTAGATTTTCTCTAACAGGCTCAAGGAGAGCCTCAAGCGGTCTGCCCAGCACCAGCATTCGGGAACCACGAGTTTGGGTGATGCTTTGCCCTGGAGTGTGTGATGACTACTTCTGACCCTTAGCAGATAGCATTGCCTGGGTTTGAATCCCGACTGCGTTTGCCCCTACAAATTCCACGACCTTGGCCATGATTTATAACGCCTTTTGGCCTCGGTTTCCTCATTTGAAGAATGGGCTGACAGTAGTGCCCTCCTCCTAGGATTCTGAGGGGACTGGTGAATACAAGTAAACCAGTTAGAACAGGACCACTGCACACAGTAATAGCAGCAGTGGGCCACCCACATCCGTGCCCTCTGCCCTTTGACCTTGGGAAGGAGGCTTTGTACAAATAATGTCAAAATTGCATTTCTTTTTTTAGAGATTATAGACTACCTTTACGAGACCACCCTGCCTCTGCTTAAGGAAAAGTTAGAGAAGAAGGTGGAGAAAACGGGCACCGAAATCCAGAGTCCCGCGACACCCAGGCAGGCCTTCCGGTTCAGTGACATCTTCTATCGTGACGACGACAGTGAGGGAGAAGACAGGGAGAAGAGGTAGGGGACAGTGCTGTGTCTTGCCCGCCTCTCCAGGTTTGGTTGTATTTCTGTGCATGGGGCAGAGACGCTTCTTTCAGTACTGATGTTTAGTAGAGAAGGGGCCACGGCCAAAGAAGGGGACGTCTACGATACTTCGTATTATGGAGCCTCCCAAAGCGATTCACCCTTTCAGACTCTAGTGTGTTTGCGTGCGCAAAGAAAGAGGAGCATCCGGAGTTGATTTGCTGTTGCTGGACCGTTGAAGATAAGCCCAACTGGCAGTTTCTGTAGAACAGCAGTATCCCAAGTCCCTCTCGTGGCAGCAGAGGGGAGAGTCCCGTCCCGTGAACATTTCATTGTGTGGATTTCACCACACGCACACTCCCCAAAAATGGGAACCCTGACAGTTGTAGTCAGGCATGCGTGCCAGTTTGCTTTCTGTTTTCCCAGTTGTCACTCTGTGTGCCCGGGGAATGTGGTTCTAGATAAGCACTCGCAGGGGGCCGTGGATCTGCTGGTCTCTCAGCCTGGCTTCCATTTGCACGTACCTGCCTCCGTGTGCGGATCTCATCTTCCTGAGGGAGTCAGGTGTTTGAGGGTACGTGTTTTGCATATAAGATGCGTTCTCAAGGGCAGTCACTGAGTTCATCTGGTGTTCCAACTGGGAAAAAAAACAAAATCCAAAACAAAAACCCAGCAGTCTCTTCCACTGCTTCCAGAGAAATCTGGCTCTGTTAGATTTATGGAAAGATGCCATGTGGGTCTAAGGCACAGCTCACACCTCACAGAATTTCAAGGGTAATTTACATGTTGGGCTCTTCCGTCAAATCAGGAAAGCAAAACCGCTCTAGGTGTTTCACACAGAGAAGGATTTAATGTAGGGATTTAGGTTACAAAATTGTTATATAGGGTTGAGAGCGCACACGGGAAGGCTGACTCGCCGAGCCCTGGGTAACTGTGGCCCCCGCTGCCCTGCAAGGGGCCTGAGCGTTCCAGGCTCCTGGCCACACGTGAACATGGAAGGAAGGTGTGGGTGAGCAGCGTCCCACGCAGCCATGTCACCATCTGTGCCAATACTGGACGCCACCGTCTCCCAAGTGTTCTCTCTTAGGCCATTTATCTCACATCATGACGTGTGCGCTGTCGGTTAATTCATCCACAAAGCTAGACGTTTTTCCAAAGCTGCCATCCTTGGAGAAGGAAGAGTACAGAGACAGGTCTAGGAGGCTGGTCACCAGCATATCCCCAGCACCTGTCACGGTGTTGTGCGCACAAGAGACACTCAGGAAACATGCAGCAAACAAGTGGATATTTCTTTTTAGCAAGTATTCTACCTTTCGTCACCTCCTATCCATCGAACATACCTGTCCCCATGCTGACGGGAATGAAAGTTCCTTTTGGAGGACAATCTGGTGAAATACAGCAAAGCCTTAAGAATGTATTTTATGATCCAGCAATTTCACTTAAAGAGATAAAGCGGTTTCATTTTTCAGAAATAAAAGAACTCATGTATAAGAATGGCACGTTCATAATTTGAAAAGCAGACAAAAATGTGAATGTTCCTTAATGGAAATCTGTTAAATTATGGTATATTCCTAGAATGGGATATTATCCAGTAATTAAAAATGATTATTATAGTTTGGGTCAGCATAAAAAGAGGTAAACAATATTATCAACTAAAATATTTCAGAAGAGTATTTTCAGTTTTGTAAAAGTAAGAAAATAAAGGAAATGGTATATACGTAGATGCATTAAAATGTGTGGGAGAAATTAAACCCAAAATATCGACAGTGTTTCTCTCAGGGCAGTGGGATTGTGAATTTATAGGGTAGAACTCTGGATTTGCAAGTGCCAGAAAATGGGACCCACATGGATCTAAGGAATTCGGGAACTCTCAAGACTGAAAGTCCAAGTAAGGACTGACTCAGCTACTTGTGGTCACCAAAGATGGGGTTTCTGGCGGATTTTCTGCTCCCCCTTCGCCATTGTCCACTTCATCTTCAGTACACACACGGGGGCGCCTTCCCATAGTCACATGCTTCAGCAGACCTGCTCCCCCTTCAGAGGAAGGAAAAAAGGTCTCTTCCAATTGCTCTTGCTTAAGTCCTGGGTTTTGCTCCCAGTGCCCAAATTAGAGCCTGTGCCCAGCTCTGAATCATCACTGGAGCCAGGAAAAGAGGACTGTGTTCAGCCAGTCTGGGCTCTGCTCTGGAGCTGGGATTTAGCACAGCACGCCTGGAGTGGCTGAGAAGGTAAATACCCCAGTGGAAAAATCAGAGTCCCATTAGCAGAGGAGGTGAAGAGCACTCTGAGGAAGCAACCCACAGATGTGTGTTGACAGTGGGTAAT
This sequence comes from Phoca vitulina, assembly GCF_004348235.1. NCBI lineage: Eukaryota > Metazoa > Chordata > Mammalia > Carnivora > Phocidae > Phoca > Phoca vitulina. The sequence continues at coordinate 29,489,223 of NW_022589724.1, read as the reverse complement.
TGCCTGTGCTGTGAATCTTGCCCAATAAACTTGTGTACTTTTTGTACAAGTTCTATTTTTGTAACTTTTTCTCATCGATATCTCCATGCCTCTCCCCCCCCCCCAAAAAAAATGCACCGTAGAAATGTTAGCCTTTGCCAAACACTGTTTTTACATCTAAGAGTCCTGGACTGTGGAAGAAAAAGACGGGTAGGGTAGTAGACTGTGTATGTCAAGTGCGTCAAGTGCAGGTCCAGGAAAAGAGAAGATTGTGCGGGGAAACCGTGAGTTTGCTCTGGGCTGGGCAGGCTGTGCGGAGACCCCTGGTCTGTGGCGCAAGGAGGACAGGCAAGCAGCCTTCGAGAGGCGGGTTTGTCAGCTCCACGAACGTGAGGGCTGAGCTGTCAAGCGGACAACCCCAATTTAGAGTCTGAAAAGGGGAAAAGGTGTATAAAGTCTGTACTTGGGAGGATGTGAAGGAGGAAGAGCCGACCCAGAGAGAGAGAGCGAGTGAGCTCACCTGTCTCACAAGAAACAAGATGGAGGAACAAATAAAATTGTTTTGAACAGTCTTGCCCGTGCATGGTTTGAGTTTCTGCCCCAGTTCTGGTCATTTGCACTTTTCAATAGGCACACTTTTCAGCTGCTAAGTTTCATTTGTGGACCTCATTCCCCAACAGAGAGGTCCAAGACCGCAGCAGAGGGGAGGTGGGACATGAGCGTCATAATCAGATCAAGACCTCGATTCTCCTCCGGGCCATTTTCAGTTCCACAGTTGTTGACCACACACACTGAGTAAGCACAGCAGGAGCTGAAGATGCCAGAGGGAACCGGGCAGACTTGCAGGCGACACAATCCAGAGCTTGTTGAACACCATTTCCAGTTCAGCTCCTGAAATACCCGCCAGTCCTAATTCCCTGGCCTCATCAAACGGTGCATCTGTCCACCAGTTGGCTCATAGCCTGACCAAGCTGCCACCGAGTCTGTCTTTATTGTTGCTCTCTTCCGAACACCCTCTGCTCTGCGTCCTCTCCCTTGGTGGCACTTTCCCGTTCAAGACGCCAAGCCTGGGTGAGCCCTTCCATCTGCCTCCTCCCTGCACCTAAGAGGTAACTATTTCTGGAAGAAAACCACGCAGCTGGGTGCTTGGGTGGCTCAGTTGGTGAAGCATCTGCCTTTGGCTCAGGTCATGATCCCAGGGTCCTGGGATCGGGCCGCGCATTGGGCTCCCTGCTCAGCTGGAAGCCTGCTTCTCCCGCTGCCCCACCCCCCTGCTCGTGCTCACTTGCTCTCTAATAAATAAAATCTTTGGGGGGAAAAAAAAAACTGAGCTGGCTGGTTTCACTTTAATGATTGTCAGCCTCAAACAGACACAGCGTCACCAGAGGATCTACTTTGATTCTCTGGTACATTTGCTGTTCTTTCCCCGCATCAGCCATTATGCCTTCAACCCTCCCACACCCTTCTTCTGCCCTTTACATGATTCACTGAGCAAGTTGAAGACAGCGGACGTCAACTCCCTCTTCCCTCCACCAACCAGGCGATCCTGCCTCCATCTGCACTCATTCCTCCTGCCCGAAGCCTCGCCCTGCGCCTGAGCCCCACGGTCTGCCCCTTACGTTGTCTCGAAGATTTTGATCTTTTGCTGATCCTCTCCTAACGTCAGTCTCTCCTGTTCTGGATCATCATCACCATAAACATGCTCCCATATCACCCATCTTTAAATATATATGTAATATGTACGTATTAGTACAAGTGTGGAATGGGCGCTTTCCTCTGTGCTCCTCCCACTGCACCCAACTTCTAAATGTCCGTGGTCCTCGGGACTGTTGAGGCCTCTCTTCACATCCTCAGTGCCTTTGAATAATCTTGACATGCTGACGGCTTCCAGTTGCATGGTTACAGGTCAGATTCTCCCCTGAACTCCAGGCTGAAAGATGCATCACCGGGGGATGCCTGGCTGGTGCAGTCTGCAGAGCGTGCACTCTTGATCTCAGGGTTGTGAGTTTGAGCCCCATGTTGGGGGAAGAGATGACTTAATAAATAAAATTTTGAAAAAGGAAAACCGCATCTGCCTACTTGTGATCTCCATTCAGGTGTCTCACATCTCAAGTTTGACTTGTTAACAATGTTTTAGTCACCCCCACACACCTCAAAGTGCGTCACCCGCCCAGGCTTTCTCATTTCTGCCAGTGGTATCACGTTCACAGAGTTCAAATCAGAAACCTGGGAACCACCCACTGTTGCTGCCGCCATCCCTCTACATCTAGTCCCTTACCAAACCCATCAACTCCACCTCCAGTCAATCATCTGGAATCTGTCCAGCTCTGCCCCCCTCTGTCATGGTCTCAGACATCATCCTCTAACTACACCGATCTCCCTCCTGCCGCTACTGACCCTTCTCCAGTCTTCTCCCACAGCTGCAGAATTGGTCACATCACATCACCCTGTTTAAAACTCGTGTCGTGGGTTCCCTGTGGGTTACCCTGCATGTGGGTAATGGTCAAACTCTATGTCATAGTGTCTTCAAAGGTGTGGGTCCCAAGGCTAAGATCAAGATGGCCTCAGGGCTGCACTCTTCTGGAGGTTCTAGGAGAATCTGCCTCCTGCTCATTTGGCTTTGTTGGAACAATTCAGTTCCTCATGGTTGCAGAGCTCTTTTCTTGCTGGATGTAAACTCAAGGTCATTCGCAACTTCTAGAGGCTACTGCATTCCTTGGCTTGTGGTCCCCTTCCTCCATCTTCAGAGCCCCCAAAGAGGTTGAATCCTCATGTAGCATCCCTTTGATCTACTCTTCTGCCTCAGTCTTTAGCTGTTAAGCTAGTAGATTGGGCCCACCTAGATAATCTCTCTGCTTTAAGAAGGTCTGATTAGCAGCCTTCATTTTGATCTGCAAAGCTAATGTCCCTTTTGTCATGTAACATGTCATAGTCACAGATCTCGGGGGGATTTAGGATATGGCCATCTCTGGTGGACCAATATTCTGCGTGCTACAGTCACCATTTATAATAATGTGAAAAAGTATCACATTCTTAGGAATGAATGTGCAAGTCCTCTGTGCAAAAGAGCTATAAAATATTATTGGGAAAAAAATTTTAAAGGCTGTTGAATCTCCTTAAGATAGAATTTTGAAGCTTTTTGTGCATTGAAACTCTACCTGGTTTTGGACCAACCCCAGAATAAAGAAGAACCACATTTTATATACACGCAATTGCTCTTCCGTGTTAAACTTCAACGACTTACATGAGGAAATTTCAGTGGCGAAATACATTCTTTTTAAAGCCATATGAATTTCTGGGAACTATTTTCAATCTTATAAATCCATCATTAGAATCTACGTTGTTTTGATTTGGTACTTCCATCATACTTATCGACTGAAAATTATCTTGAAAGTAGTATGTGACTCCAACAAAAGTATGACTTTATTATATTAAAGACTACTGTATTGATTTAGTGAAATGTTATAACTTGGTAAAGTTATTCCCTTCTTTGGAATTGTGCTCCCCAAAGTCTTGATGATTTAGTATGCCGAACTGGGCTGGTTATGTTATCTGAAGACATTAGGTCATTATCTGAGTTTTGCAGCACTATATACTTTAAGCAGAGGCATGACTGGTCACATCTTTTAGCATTTCACATTTCCCTAACTGAAAAAACTGCCACATCTCGGGGCGCCTGGGTGGCTCAGTCATTAAGCGTCTGCCTTCGGCTCAGGTCATGATCCCAGGGTCCTGGGATCGAGCCCCGCATCGGGCTCCCTGCTCGGCAGGAAGCCTGCTTCTCCCTCTCCCACTACCCCCTGCTTGTGTTCCCTCTCTGACTGTCTCTGTCAAATAAATAAAATCTTTAAATAAATAAATAAATAAATAAATAGCCACATCTCAAAACATGCTTCTGTCATTGCTGAAGCAGGATATGTCAGGCTATTTGAATATAATTGGCTTTTTGAAGTAGTTGTGACCACAAAGCATCTTTTTAACACAAAGAGCTATGCATCATTTGAAATTACTCAAATAATGTCTTTTTTTTTTTTTAAGATTTTTTTTTTTTTAATTTATTTGAGAGAGAGAGAGAGAGAAACAGCATGACAGGGGAGAGGGTCAGAGGGAGAAGCAGGCTCCCCGCTGAGCCGGGAGCCCGATGTGGGACTCGATCCCAGGACTCCGGGACAGTGACCTGAGCCGAAGGCAGTCGCTTAACCAACTGAGCCACCCAGGCGCCCTCAAATAATGTCTTTATAGAAGGCGTGAATCCCAGGTACTTAATGCTTCCAATATTATGGTGCCAGTGTGAAAGGAGGCGGGAGGAAAAAAAAGAAAAAAAAAGATCGATATAAACTAATCAAGTGAAATTCACTGCAGCGTATTTTTATGGGGCATCCTTTCGGATGCCAAAGGGCAGCTGTAATCTGAAAGACAATTCAGTGAAGATATTTTGTTACATGTTTTGTCACAGATAATTACCAACCACTGTATTCATGGGCTAGGGCTACCATAACAGCATGCGGAAGCCTGAGTGGCTTAAACGACAGAAACTTATTTTCTCACAGTTTGGAAGGCTGCAGCTCCAAGATGGAGGTACCAGCAGGGTTGCTTTCTGGTGAGCCCTCTCCCTGGCTGGCAGGTGGCACCTTCTTGCTGTGTCCTCTGTGGACTTTCCTCTGTGTGTGCCCTCTGGTGTCTCTTCCTCTTCTTATAAGGACACCGGTCCTGTTGGTTTTAGGGACTCATCCTTATTGTTACAGGATCACAGGGTTCTTGTCTCACAAAGTCAGAGAAAGAATCTCACGGACACAAAAGGGTGAAGTGAAGTGAAAGTTTATTAAGTGAAGGTGAGAGCGGAAAGCAAAGAAGCTGTCTAGAGTGAGAGGGGTCCCAGATGGGTGGCCACAGAGGGCTTTTAGGGGCAGTGTTTTCTTGAAAACCAACTTGGAAGCTTGTGGCCTTGAGATTCTTGTGCCATCTTGGTTTGAGCACGGACTCTTGATAATACCTTTCATGACTTACTTCTTTGAAGTTTGGTCATTTTCTGTGATTACACTGTAGCTGCCAAAGAAAAAATATTCCCCACCATCCGAGGCCAGGGGGTCTGTTTCCCTATTTCTTGTTCACTCTGGCTTAGTGCTTCTGCCTGCCAGGAATAGTCTCAGAGCCCAGCCAGGGGCCCCCTACCTCTCCCTGCCTATACCTTAACCCTTTCCTTATTCATTATGACCTCATTTAACCTTAATTATCTCCTTAAATGCTGTCTCCACAGTGACATTGGAGATTAGACTTCAACATAGGAATGTGGGAAAGGTGGGGGACACAATTCAGTCTATAACAACTACTAATGAATATATTTGATACTTATAGTTCTTTCATACAGAGTATTTTGCTAAAAACATTTTGCTCTTACCTTTATTTTACAATGCTTAGTATAAGTGATTAATCTAGCCAGGTTTACTATAAAAAGGACCAGCTACGTGTACATAATATATGTTAATAAACCATAGAAATAGTATACCAAACTTTTAAAATTAGCATATTTTCTACCCAAAATATTGTTTACCTTAAGATTTAGGACTTTAGGGGCGCCTGGGTGGCTCAGCCAGTTAAGCATCCGACTTTTGGTATTGGTGGCTCAAGGTCATGATCTCAGGGTCATGGGATGGAGCCCTACGTCAGGCTCCGGGCTCAGCACAGAGCCTGCTTGGGATTCTCACTCTCCCTCTCTCTCTGCCCCTGCCCCCAGCCCATGCTCTCCCCCCAGATAAAATAAATCTTTAAGAAAAGAAGTGAAAAAAATATTTAGGACTTTAAAATAAAGGGTTAAATCCAGTAAAGGTTTTGATTATTTTTTGTTATAGGAGATGTTTTTATAACTGAAATAACATTTCAGGTAAACAAAACATTGGTAAATACTGATACTTCATTTTTTTTGTTACCCTATATAATTTCTTTAATACTTCTCTTAAAAAAGGTGTAATGCCAGGGCACCTGGCTGGCTGGCTCAGTTGGTGGAGCATGTGACTCTTGATCTCAGGGTTGAGTTTGAGCCCCATATTGGGTGTAGAGACTACTTAAAAATAAAGTGTTTTTAAAAAAAGGTATAGGGATGCATGGGTGGCTCAGTTGGTTAAACATCTGCCCTCAGCTCAGGTCATGATCCCAGGGTCCTGGGATCGAGCCCCACGTCGGGCTCCCTGCTCAGCGGGGAGCCTGCTTCTCCCTCTGCCTGCCGCTCCCCCTGCTTGTGTTCTCTCTCTCTCTCTCTGACAAATAAAAAATAAAAATCTTTAAAATAAATAAATAATTAATTTTAAAAAGGTATAATGCCTTAATATTAAAGATTTCTAAATAAAACATGTATATATACATGTACATATATATATTATTGGCAGAAACTTAGACAAATAAATGGGGAAATACAGTATATTTGATAACTGGAAGACTCAATTGTAAAGATGTTAATTCTCCCCAAATTGATCTATAAACTCTATACAATAAGGTAAAAATACGAACAAGATTTTCTATGAAATGAATAAGCTAATTCTAAAACTTATGCAGAAAAGCAAAAAGCGGATACAATCTTGGAATAAAACAAGGTGGGAATGTTTACATGCCAGTTTCAAGAGTTACTGTAAATCTACAATGTAGCACTTGTGCAAAGACAGACTCATGAAACAAACATGAAAGATACTTTATCTACAACAGCAACAGCACACCAGAATTGTGGGCAATGATATTTTCATCGCTGCCCCCCCCTAGTTTAGATGATCAATAAGTATCTGATGAACGAATGGATTGATGGATGCAGAGGTGAACAGACCATGAAGCTGCTAAAGCTTCAGCTCCAGGGGCCATCATCTGCAAGGGCACTTTCTCAGGTGCTGAGAGAAGCGCTAGTCATGTATTCAGAAGGTTAAAAAAATTTTTAATTTGTGTGTTTTATTATCCCTCCCCAAGCTCAGTAATAAAGTCCCCGTGTATTGCATCTATTCACTTGAGAACATGTCTTTCATTGGACAGGTCAAAAGATGAAGCTTGTATTTCTCCCCTTCTCTCAAACCAGTCATTGCCTCTATGGCGCATTGACTTCCTTCCTTGAAAATGCTGTTCTGTTGAGCGGTTTTCACCTTGGGACCGAAGGCCACCTTTCACCCTCAGGCTTGGTCTAGTAGCACAGGCTGATCCAGGAGAGATGTTCACTCATCTCTTCTGGGGTCACCGTTGTTTGCAAGCAGAGGAGGCTGGGTAGCCTGATTTCAGGACTGCTGGTAAAGCTAAAGGGAAAAGGCTGAGCTACCAGGAAGGGTCCTAGAAGTCCTCTACTGGTTCCATGCACTCTGGCCTTCTTGGAAGCCCTACATCTCTCACATTATATCAGATACCCTACAGCCCACGTTTGAGAATATTTGCGTAAAATTGTGTGAGTTGAAATGAATTGCAGTGGATGGTTAGACATGTTTCTTTCTGTAAAAGCTTCAATATTTATTGATATTAGTATTATAGCTTTAGATTTTTCATTCAGTAATTTCCTTCCAGGCTTGCAACATTTTATTAACCTCTTGCAAATTCCAAAGCCCCAGGTTCTGTGTTCATGGATCTGAGGGTTAAATGGCCCTTGTTGCCAACTCTCACTGCTTGGGAAGAGAAGGTTTTGGAAGAGGTGTGAAGGGTATACTGAGGGCCTACGGGACAAGGAATGGAAGGGAACGGGACTGAAATTCAGCTCAGTCATGATAGTAAATACCTCACTTCCTATTCTCCCAGGACCAAGTTTTCCACCAAATACTGGGAAAAACTTTATTTGAAGTCGCTGCATTAGGAGATAGAACATTTTTAGAAGTATTTCAAAAGCATGATACTTCAACATTAAATTTCTGTCATTTCTAGGGCAGGTGGCATTGGAAGGGTGGTGGACAGTTTGGAGATGTGTTTTGGAGGGGATTTTTTGTAGAAATACTACTTTTTTGGGGGCACCTGGGTGGCTCAGTCGGTTAAGTATCCAACTCTTGATTTTGGCTCAGATCATGATCTCAGGGTGGTGAGATTGAGCCTCGTGCTGGGCTCCATGCTGGGCGTGGAGCCTGCTTAAGATTCTCTCTCTCTCTTAAAAAAAAAAAAAAGAAAAGAAATACAACTTTTGAATTTGAAAAGATGCTTTGGAATGTTTCAATAACATGACTGAGAATTTTAAGTTTCTGCCTTGGAGATTTCTGAAGGGTATTATTTCTAGTCTTTTTGTGCTTTCTTTGTTTTTTCTGTATGCAGAATCCCGTCACCTGTGTTTAGAGATGGTTTTACTTCTTCCTGTCCAGTAGGAAAGGCTTTTTACTACTTTTTATGTCCCAGTTGCTCTGGCTAGAACTTCCAGCAGTGTTGAATAGCAATGGTCAAAGTAGTCATCCTCTTCTGGTTCCTCATCTAAGTAGAAGGAAAGCTCTTAGTCTTTCACCATTGAGTATGATGTCCACCATGGGTTTTTCATATATGCCCTTTATCATGTTGAGGAAGTTCTCATCTATTTCTGGTTTCCTGAGGGTTGTTTTTTTTTTTTTAATCATGAAAGGAGGTTGGGTTTTGTGAAAGAAGATGTTCTTTTCTGCATCAGTTGAGATGATCATGTTTTCCCCCTCCATTCTATTAATGTGATGTATTACATTGGTTGATTTTTCCTGTGTTGAACAACCCCTGCATTCCTTTTTTTTTTTTTTTTTTAAGATTTTTATTTATTTGACAGAAGAGATAGAGAGAGCAGGAACACAAGCAGGGGGAGTGGGAGCGGGAGAGCAGGGAGCCTGATACAGGGCTTGATCCGGGGATCCCGGGATCATAACCCGAGCCTAATGACTGAGCCACCCAGGCACCCCAACCCCTGCATTGGGGGTTGGTCATGGTGTATAATCTTTGTCATATGCTGCAGAGTTTATTTTGCTAGTATTTTATTGAGGACTTTTTACATGTCCCATGAAGGATACTGGTCTATAGTCTTATTTTCTTGTGAGGTCTTTGTCTGGCTTTGATATCAGAATAATGCTGACCTCATAGAATGACCTCATATTCTTCTGTTTTTTGAAGACTTTGAGAAATATTGGTGTTAATTCTTTAAACGTTTGGTAGAATTCACCAGTGAAGCCATCTGTTCCTGGATTTTTCCTTCTTGGGAGCTTTTTAATTACTGATTCAGTCTCTTTAATGTTATAGGTCTTTCAGACTTTGTATTTTCTCTTGAGTCAGTTTTGATAGTTTGTGGGGTTTCTTTAGGAATTTGTTCATTGCATCAGGGTTATCTACAATTTTCTTAGTATTCCCATGCACCTTTCTGATTTCTATAAAGTCAGTGTTAATGGTCTTACTTCTTTTTTGTCAGCCTAGCTAGAATTTGCCAGTTTTGTTAACCTTTCCAAAGAATCAGCTTTTGCTTTTGTTAATTTTCTCTCTTGTTTTTCATTTCTCCCCACCCTTATCTTTACTTCCTTCCTTTGCTAACCTTGGGTTCTCTTTGCTCTTCTTTTTCTAGATTTTTAAAGTGTAAAGTGATTTGAGATTTTTTTTTAAATTAAAAAATTTAATTTTTAAAATTAAAAAAATAAGATTTTTTTTAATGAAAAAAAAGATTTTAAGCTTGACCAGGTCTCCACAGTAAATATCAGAGGAAAAACCCCCTTGTTCTTCCAGTAGGCAGAGGGGAAAAGAAACCATTTTGAAATACACTAGAGCACCCTGCTCTCACAAGACCTGCCCTCAGGAGAAGCCAGCTAACGGGAGCCAAATCTGCCTGGGTATTATCAGAACCTAAATGACCTGGGGGAAAGACAAGACCCAAATCCAATCAGCTCCAGTTACTTGGGGGAAGAGAAATGCCCAACTCCAGCCCACTCTGGCCATCCTCTCCTAAAGGGAAGAAAAAAATGATAAACACTTTTAAAGTTAACAGTCCAGTGGTGGAAGCTCACCTAAAGACTGAGACCTAATCATAAGGCTATAGAGCACTTCCCCCCACACCTCGCCATCACATTACTAAAGGCTTATTTACAACCCTTGTGTTTACACGGTGCATCATGCCCCACTATCAAGAAAAAGTTCAAGGCATATCAAAAGGTAAAAACACAATTCGAAAAGACAGCAAGCATCAGAACTAGACATGGCCAGGATTTTGGACTTCACAGAGTGGGAATTTCAAAAAAGCTATGATTGGGGCACCTGGGTGGCTCAGTCAGTTAAGCATATGACTTTGGCTGAGGTCGTGATCTCAGTGTTAACAGGATTTTTACTCTGTTGGTGCCCACAATTCTTGGTCAGTCCGCTTCAAAGAATGAAGAGGTAGACCAGACAGAGTGACTGGTGGGCAGCAAAGCAAGGTTTTTTGAGCGATAGCAAAGTGATAGTACAAAGTTGCCAAGGAGGGAGGGGACCCGAAGGGGTTGCCACCAGAGTTTCTACGTCTAGGGTTTTTATGAGCTTGTTGGCAGGCTGTTTTAATCTAAATAAGGATAACCCTCCCTGTACCTGTCATCCAGTCAGATTTTTGTCACCTATCTATCTTATGGGAAAGGGTGGATGTCTCCTTCCAGGGCGGTGTAAAATCCTTTTAAGGCTGGTTTTCTCTTAGGGCACAGGCCCCTTGTCCCTGCCTGCCTGCCTTCCAACTATCCTTCATCATCAGGGTCCTGATACTGAGCCCCATCGAGCTCCGTGTCAGGCTCCCCACTTGACAGGGAGTCTGTCCCTCTCCCTTTGCACCCCCCTCATGCTCTCTGTCTCTCAAATAAATAAAATCTTTAAAAAATAAAAATAGGGGCGCCTGGGTGGCTCAGTCGTTAAGCGTCTGCCTTCGGCTCAGGTCATGATCCCAGGGTCCTGGGATCGAGCCCCGCATCGGGCTCCCTGCTCAGCGGGAAGCCTGCTTCTCCCTCTCCCACTCCCCCTGCTTGTGTTCCCTCTCTAGCTGTCTCTCTCTCTGTCAAATAAATAAATAAAATCTTTAAAAAAAATAAAAATAAAAATAAAAATAAAAATAAAACTATGATTAAAGTGCTAAGGGCTCTAATGGATAAAGTAGATAGCATGAGACTAGATGGGCAATATTGATAAGGAAAAATCTGTGTCCTAAGATGGCCCACCAAGCCAGCAAGGGAGTCCCAGCCCCTGCCCCAGGGCTCTTCCGGGTTCTTCTCACTGCTCTGCTTCCCGCGCGTGCCAATCTGGGTTCCTCTCCCTGCCCCGCTTCGTGCACGCGCACGCGCCAACAGTGCCCAGGATGTGGAAGTAGAAGTGTATAAATTACCCCCTTTGTGCTCGGGGCTCAGACCTTTGGAGATGACTCTTCTCTGAGCCCGCCGGCGTTAAATAAACCTATCCTCCAAGGTCTCCGGGTGCCACTTGGTTCTTCCATCTGGCAATCCAGTCCAGGTTCCATAACAATATAAGTACAGAAATGGGAATCCTAAGGAAGAACTAAAAAGAAAGGCTAGCAGTGAAAAAAACACTGTAACAGAAATGAAGAATGCCTTTGATGGGCTTAGTAGTAGGCTGGACATGGTTGAGAAATGAATCTGAGCTTGAGGATATAGCAATTAAAAAAAAACTATCAAAACTGAAAAGCAAAGAGAACAAAGACTGAAAAACAGTATCCAAGGACTGTGGGACAACTACAAAGGTGTAACATATGCATAGTGGGACTACCAGAAGAAGAAAGAAAAGAATAGAAGAAATATTTGAAATAATAATAGAGAATTTCCCCCAGATTAATGTCAGATACCAAATCACAGATCCAGGAAGTTCAGAGAACACCAAGAGGATAAATGCCAAAAAACTATAACTAGGCATATTATTTTCAAATCACAGAAAATCAAAGATAAAGAAGAATTCTTGAGGGGCGCCTGGGTGGCTCAGATGGTTAAGCGTCTGCCTTCAGCTCAGGTCATGATCTCAGGGTCCTGGGATCGAGTCCCGCATCGGGTTCCCTGCTCAGTGCAGAGCCTGCTTCTCCCTCTCCCTCTGCCACTCCCTCTGCTTGTGCTCTTCTGTCTATCTCTCTGTCAAATAAATAAATAAAATCTTTAAAAAAAAAGAAAAAAAGAATTCTTGAAAGAAGCCAGAGGAAAGACTTAAAGTAGCTATGTCCCACTCAATGGTGAGAAACTCAAGGCTAGGGCACCTGGGTGGCTCAGTTGGTTAAGCGTCTGCCTTCGGCTCAGGTCATGATCTTAGGGACTTGGGATCGAGCCCCACATCGGACTCACTGCTCATTGGGGAGTCTGCTTCTCCCTCTCTCTTCCCTTCCCTCACTTGTGCTCTGTCTCTCTCTCAAATAAATAAATAAAATCTTAATTAAAAAAAAAGAAACTCAAGGCTTTCCCACTCAGATCAGGTGCAAGGTAAGGGTGTCCCTTCTTACCATCCTTTTCAACATCATACTGGAAGTCCTTGTTAATGCATTAAGGCGAGAAAAAGAAATAAAAGGTATACAGACTGGGAAGGAAGAAATAAAACCATCTTTGTTCACATGTGACTTTATCATCTATCTAGAAAATCCAAAAGAATTGACGAAAAAAAACCCTGGAACTAATAAGAGATTATAGCAGGGCTGCAGGATTCAGGTTAATATACAGAAGTTAATTGCTTTCCTTTAAACCAGCAATGAACAAGTGGAATTTGAAAATAAAAACACAATAGCACTTACATTAGCAGCCCCTAAAGTGAAATGCTTTGGTATAAATCTAACAAAATATGTACAAGATCTATGTGAGGAAAACCACAACACTCTGATGAAAGAGATCAAAGAAGTAAATAGATGGAGAGATATTCCATGTTCATATAGATAGGAAGACTCAATATTGTCAAGATGTTGGTTCTTCCCAACTCGATCTATAGACTCACTGCAGTCCCAGTCAAACCCCCAGCAAGTTATTTGTGGCTATTGACAAACTGATTCTAAAGTTTATATGGAGAGGCAAAAGATTCAGAATAACCAATTCATACTGAAGGAGAACAGGGACACCTGGGTGGCTCAGTCAATGAAGCGTCTGCCTTTGGCTCAGGTCATGATCCTAGGGTCCTGGGATCGAGTCCCGCGTCGGGCTCCTTGCTCAGCAGGGAGCCTGTTTCTCCCTCTGCCTGCAGCTCCCCCTGTTTGTGAGCGTGCTCTCTCTCTCTCTGACAAGTAAATCTTAAAAAAAAAAAATACTGAAGGAGAACAAAGTCAGAAAACTGATGGTACCCAACTTCAAGACTTACTATAAAACTATAGTAATCAAGACAGTATCATACTAGTAGAACAATAGACAAGTAGATCTATGGAACAGAATAGAGAGCCTAGGAATAGATCCCCATAAATGATCTGACCCATCAACTGATCTTTGACAAAGGAGGAAAAGCAGCACAATGGAGCAAAGACAGTCTTTTCAGCAAGTGGTGCTGAACAGTTGGACATCCAAAATACAAAAATGAAGGTAGACACAGACCTTACACCCTTCACAAAAATTAACTCAAAATGGATCATAGATCTAAATGTAAAATGCAAAACTATAAAACTCCTAGAAAATACCATAGGAGAAAACATGGATGAACTTGGGTATGGTGATGACTTCTCAGATACAACACCAAACATATAATCCATGAAAGAAATAACTGACAATCTGAACTTCATTAAAATTAGAACCTCTGCTCTGTGAAAGACAATATCAAGAGAAGAGAAGCCACAGACTCAGAAAACATGTTTGCATAAGACACAGCTGTTAAAGAACTATCATCCAAAATATACACAAACCTCTTAAAACTCAACAATAAGAAAAAACAAACAGGGGTGCCTGGGTGGCTCAGTTGAGCATACAGCTCGATTTTGGCTCAGGTCATGATGTCAGGGTGATGGGATTGAGCCCTACATCAGACTCTGTGCTCAGTGGGGAGTCTGCTTGAGATTCTCTCTCTCCCTCTCCCTCTGCCCCTTCCCTCACTCTTGCTCTCACTCTCCCTCTTAAATAAATAAATAAATAAATAACAACCTGCTGAATAAAAGGACTAAAGACTCAGACACTTCACCAAAGAAGATATACAGGTTGCAAATTAATATATGAAAAAATGCTCCATATCATAGGTCATCAAAGGATTGCAAATTAAAATAACAATGAGATACCATTACACACCTGTTAGGTCAAAATCTGGAACACTGACACCACCAAATACTGGCTAGGATGTGAAGCATAGGAACTCTCATTTATTGCTGGTGGGAATGCAGAATGACACCACCACTTTGGAAGACAGTTTGGTGGCTTCTTACAAAACTAAACATACTCTTAGCATAGGATCCAGCGATTGTGCTGTTGATATTTATCCAAATGAACTGAAAACTTATGTCCACACAAAAATCTGCACATAGATGTTTATTGCTGCTCTATTCATTATTGCTTAAACTTGGAAGCAACCAAGAGGCCCTTCAGTAGGTTAATGGATAAACTGTGGTACATCCAGAGAATGGAGTATTATTCAGTACTAAAAAAAAAAAAAAAGCTGTCAAGACATGAAAAGACATGGAGGAACCTTAAATACATGTTACTAAGTGAACGAAGCCAATCTGAAAAGGCTACATACTGTGTGATTCCAATTATATGACATTCTGGAAGAGGCAAAACTATGGAGGCAGTAAAAGGATCAGTGGTTCGCAGGGTTGAGACTGGGGAGGAATGAATAGGCAGAGCACAGAGGATTTTTAGGGCAGTGAAAGCCTTCTACGATATAATGATGGATACCTGTCTACGCATTTGTCCAAACTGGATAGAATGTGCAATACCAAGAGTGAACCCAAATGTAAATGATGGACTCTATCTGGGTGATAATAATGTATCAGTGTAGGTTCATCAGTTGTAACAAATGTACTGCTCTGGTGAGGGATGCTGACAATGGAGGAGCTGTGCCTATATGGGGGCAGTGAGTATACTGGAAATTTCTGTACTTTCAGTTTTGCTGTGAACTTAAAACTGCTCTAAAAAAATTAAGTCCTTTAAGAAAATGGTCAAAGGAACTCATGCAGACAATTCACAAAGAAGATACACTAATTCCCAATAAGCACATGACAAAATATTCTACATCATTAGTTATCAGGAAGAAACAAATGAGGTACACTTTTAACCCAGTGGGATGACTAGAAGTTTAAAAGATTCACAATGGGAAGTGTTGACAAGATTGTAGAGAAAATGGATTGTGGATTGTGGAGAAAATTGCATTTGCTTATAGGAATGTAAGATGGTAAAATCACTTTGGAAAGTGGATTGTAAGATCTCATAGTGTTAAAGACACACCCTGTCATGTAGCAATTCCACTCCTTGATTATTTATCCAAGTTAAATGAAAACATGTCCATTGAAAGACTTGTACAGTAATATTCATAACAGTTTTATTCATCATAGCAGAAAACTTAAAATCACCCAATATCCCAGTATCAGTATATGAGTGAAAAAAATTGTGGTATATTCACTTAATGATATCATACTCCACAATAAAAATGAATGATATATGCAGTGACATCTCTGATCCTCACACATTTCATGTTGAACAAAAGAAGCCTGAGAAAAGAGTGCATAATATATAATTCCATTGAAAAGAGTTCTAGGGGTACCTAGAGTTCTAGGTGGCTCAGTCAGTTAGGTATCCGAATCTTGGTTTTGGCTCAGGTCGTGATCTCAGGGTTGTGACTTTGAGCCCCTTGATGAACATGGAGTCTGCTTAAGATTCTCTCTCTCCCTCTCCCTCTGACTATTTCTCTCAAAAAGAAAAAAAAGTTTAGAACAGTCTAAATGAATCTATGGTGATAGATAAAGTGACAGAAATCAGATCACCAGTTCCATTGGGTGAGTGTGGAGAAGGGGATTTACTGGAGAGTGTCCCAAGGGTACTTTCTGGGTTGAAAAAAAATGTTTTATATCATGTTTGGAGATGGTTACATGAAATTATGGAGTTGTTAAAAGTCCTCAAACCAGGGCGCCTGGGTGGCTCTGTCGTTAAGCGTCTGCCTTTGGGTCAGGTCCAAGCCCTGCGTTGGGCTCCCTGCTCTGTGGGAAGCCTGCTTCTCCCTCTCCCACTCCCCCTGCTGTGTTCCCTCTCTCGCTGTGTCTCTCTTTGTCAAATAAATAAAATCTTTAAAAAGTAAAATAAAATAAAAGTTCTCAAACCATGCACTATTTAGAATCTCAGTATTTTATTGTGTATAACTTTATATAAACTACATAAAGTTGACAAAAATTAAAGGAATATGAGACAGAAGTGAAGATGAATGATGTTGAAATCAGTAGAAATTATAACAAAAATTCAATAATTCATTAAGAGATCAATTTCAAATAGAAATAATGAGTAAGAGATTCTCGGGTTGTCGATAATGCAAATGATGATGAGGAATGAGTCACATGATCAACCTGGAGAAATTACTGAAATTTTTTTAAAGATTTATCAGAGAGGGAGCATGCGAGTGGGGGGAGGGGCAAAGAGAGGGAGAGAGAGAGGATCTCAGACTCCCCACTCAGCATGGAGCCCCACGTGGGGCTTGATCCCAGGACCCTGAAATCATGACCTGATCTGAAACCAAGAGTCAGACGCCCGACTGACTGGCCACCCAGGCATGCCGAAAGTACTGAAAAAAATTTTTGTTTTTTAAGATTATACGTATTTATTCATGAGAGACAGAGAGGCAGAGGCAGAGGGAGAAGCAGGCTCCCCAAGGAGCAGGGAGCCTGATGTGGGACCCGATCCCAGGACCCCAAGATCATGACCTGAGCCAAAGGCAGATGCTTAACCATCTGAGCCACCCAGGCACTGAAATTTTTTTTTTTTAAGATTTTATTTATTTGAGAGAGTGAGCACGTGTGAGAGAGTACAAACAGTGCGTGTGGGGGGGTTTGGAGGGGCAGAGGGAGAGAGAGAAGCAGACTCCCCGCTGAACAGGGAGCCCAATGCAGGGCTCGGTCCCAGGACCCTGAGATCATGACCTGAGCCGAAGGCAGACGCTTAACCATCTGAGCCACCCAGGCACCCCAAAGTACTGAAATTTTGACATAAAGTACTGACATATAAAAGTCAAAATATGTTTCTAAAGATGAGAACATCCATGACAGCCTTCTAATAATGTGTCATCAATTCTAAATATTTAGGCTCAGTCACTACATCAGAAACTGGGCTCTGAAATCTTACAGGTCATGTGAAAAAAAAACTTGATAGTAATTTTAATTTGACAACCCTAAAAATTTACATGACATTATCAGATGGAATCAATTTGAAAGAAACTTTTATAAACTTTATTTTTAAGTTTTATTTTATTTTTTTAAAAGATTTTATTTATTTGAGAGAGAGTGAGCACGTCTGCGCATGCACAGAGTGAGACGGAGAAGCAGACCTCCCCGCTGAGCTCGAGATCACGACCTGAGCCGAAGGCAGCCCACTAACTGGCTGAATCATCCAGGCACCCCTATTTTATTTTTTAAAATATTTATTTATTATTTGAGAGAGAGACAGAGATCGAGGGGAGGAGCAGAGGGAAAGGAAGAGAGAGTGAGAGAGAGCCAGCAGACTCTCTGCTGAGCACAGAGCCTGACTTGGGGCTTGATCTCACAACCCTGAGATCACAACCTGAGCCAAAATCAAAAGTCTGATGCTTAACCAACTTAGCCACGTAGGCACCACTAAGATGTTAAGTAATCTCTACACCCAACCTGGGGCTCAAACACACAACCTCAGATCAAGAGTCATGCACTCTACTGACTGAGCCAGTCACGTGCCCCAAAACTTTTATAAACTTTTTTTTTTAAAGATTTTATTTATTTATTTGACAGAGAGACAGCGAGAGAGGGAACACAAGCAGGGGGAGTGGGAGAGGGAGAAGCAGGCTTCCCGCTGAGCAGGGAGCCCGATGCGGGGCTCGATCCCAGGACCCTGGGATCGTGACCTGAGCCGAAGGCAGATGCTTAACAACTGAGCCACGCAGGCGCCCAACTTTTATGAACTCTTAATAAAATTTCATCACCCTTGCTAGAGAAAAGACTGCATTCCCTTTGGGTTCTCTATTGAAAATGATCTTCAACCTTATTGTTGAGGTAATTAAAGTGTGTGAAGCCAAAATACACAATTTTTGTAGAGCTGTGTTTGTAGTTTGTTTTTCGGGGGGGGGGTGATTTTTTTTATATTAGTGGATTTTGTCTATTTAAAAAATGTATAATTTGTGCTAATCATCCTAAATGTTAATTTTATTCCTAATTTTGTATTCATGAAGGGGACCGTTGGGGGTCCTACAACTGCAGGGAGGCTGCCTGCTGAGCCCCTAACCCTAACCCTCAAATTGTGTAAGCTCTGGGCTCTACAAATCCTGAGTATACCCTGGATCAGTGAGTCACAAGACATAAAGTTGAGTGTAAAAAAACAATTTCCAGTAAAACGCATTTAGGGTAATTTCATAAAGTTAAAAAGCATGCAAATATATCAATATATCATTTACAGATTGAAAGCAAATGTGGTAGAATTAAAAGGCTCACAGAAGGCTCAGAGGCAGGATGAAATTGTGAATTGGGCACTTTTTGCCTTCATGAGCACGTTCCTCTTTAAAAATACCAAAACTATGACTATGTTGGTATAAAGACACATATGTTAACTATTAAAAGATTTGATCCAACCTAAACTTGCGCCTTTTTTTCTAATTTTCGAAGAAGTTAAAACATTTTCGTGTGTCTAGTGACAAAATACCCTGTTCAGTATTCAAGGTGATAATTCTGTCTCCGCCACGGTGGTGAGGAGCTTGACGTTTTACCAATACTCTTTCCCGTCTACTTTAGTCAAAACCTAAGTAATACATTCTGCAAGGGTCTACATGAAAATGGTGATGTCAGGGAAATGCGAAATCCAGGTTATTTATTTTTATCATCTTATCCATCTCTTAAATTTCTTGCCAATAGCCATCCAGAACCTCATTTCAGACCAGTATTCCGTAAACATAGTACTTTAATGAGGACACATACACAACTTCTTGTAACGAGTACGGTGTGCAACGGTTCTGTAACGTTCTTAAACACTTGGCGGGGGGAGGTGTGTGGCAGAGAAGCATCGAGAAACGAGGCGAGTAACGGTCGTTGGTCTCGCGCTGCACCGCGCGGTGCGGGGACAGTTCAGGTGCCACAACGGACAGGAGTGGGGGGAGGGGGGCCAAGCCACGCCCCCCTGCGGGAAGGTTTTCCCCGCCCGCCCACGCCCCCGGCCTCCATTCAGTCTTCGGTGACGGGTCCCTGCGGTGCGGCCGTCGCTGGCCCGCCAGTGCCCGCCGCTCCGGTCCTCGGTAGCGTCGGTTGGCACCGGTTTCCGCCTCCTCCATCAGAGTAGAGGCAGGTGGAGACACCTCGCCATCCAAGTCAGGGGTAGGCGGTCCAAACCGGGTATGCTTCCCAATGGTGTTTGCTGCTGTCTTTACTATACTTCGTGTATCCTTTTTCTGTAATACAGGGTGTATATATCCCAAAATTAGGTGTTGATTACATATCTTAGGTATTTAAAGGCGATAAAAAAAAGGGGAAAAAAAATCCTTCCTGATCTTTAACAGTACCTGAGGCGTTGAAAAGAGAAGAAAAGGGACGGAAAAAAAACGTAGTAGGGTAGGCGCGCAACCCGCCCCGGGATAGGCGCATCAGGGCGCGGCCCTTACCGGAAGCAAGTGCTGGGCGGGGCTGCGTTCACCGCTCCGCAGCCAATGCCCCTCCCTCCCCCAACACGGGCGCCCCCGATTGGCCGAGCCCGGCATCCCGGAAGTGACGCGAGCTTCTCGGCCTCCCCGCGGAGCCCGGGTGCGCCTCTTCCCACGCCCCGCCCCTCGGCGCACCAAAACAAGAAAGCTGCGGCGGGGGCGGGGCCTGCGTTTGGCCAACGCCGCGAGCGCGGGGGGGCGGCGCCTTCGCGCGCGGCGCCGCCGGGTTGGGTGGCCGGGTCGGGACGGAGGCAGCCGGGTGTGGGCCCGTACATCCGCCCTCGGCCGACTGTTGAGCCGAGGCATGGAGGTGGGCTAGCGGCCGACGCGAGGCCGAGCGGGGTGAGGCGAGCGGCGGGCTCGAGGCCGCGGGCCCGGCGGGCGTGAGCGCTCGCGCGCGACTAGTGCGCGCGGGGCCGCGTGGAGTAACCGCCGCGGCGCGTGAGGCCCGGGCGGGTGGGGGAGGGGCGGCGCGAGTGGGGCCGCTTCCCTCAGGAGGGCCGCGGCGCCGGAGGCGGGAGCAGCCCGCGGGCGCCTCCTGCAGCCCGGGGTCCCGGGCGTCGGGACCCCCGCCCCTCCCTCGCTGTCGTCTCCGCTGCGGTCTCGTGCGAGCTGCCTTTGGTCTGGCCACTGCGTAGTTTACTTGGGGATGAGTCGGGGGCTCGCGGGAGACAGTCTCCGTCCTCGCGCCCCGGCGTCCCTCTCCCCGTTTCGGAGAGTGTGCTTGTCCCGGATGGCCCTGCGCTCCCCACCTGAAGGCGCCGGCGGCCGGCGGAGGGGCTTTGTCCGCCTCCGCGCCTGCCGGGGCTGCAAGGGGCCGAAGACGCGCTCGGCCCTGCGGGAACGGCGTGGGGGCTGGAGGGGGGAAGAGCCCCCGGTTAGGAGGAAGAGTTACTGGCGGACCGAGGGCTCAGTTTACCTGCTCTCGCCGATTTGGGGGGTGTTGGACGAGGTGCCCAGCTGTTCTCTGCGCGGGGACAGTCCCCTATGGAGCCGGCCCCCCTGCGGAGTCAGAAGCGCACTCGCACCTTCTTCAGACTTGGGTGCCCACGGGCAGGCTGTTAGCCTCCCTGAGCCCGTGCCGTTTGACCGATTGGTACCAGCTGCCTCCACTTCATAGAATTGATGAGAATGACGCTCAGATGTCGTAGAAAAACCACTTCATCAGTTTTGTTTTTCTGTTTTATTTCAGAAATGTTCTCTTGGGGCCAGAGTCTGGGTATATGTGAGTGCAAATCCTCACCCATTCACAAATAAGCCTAGGAATCTCGACTGAGAGGATCACTTCTCTGTAGGCCATTAGCCCAGGTAATTATTTTTTAAACAAACGTTTAAGACATTTTTCCGTCACTTGATATGTCAAGCACTGGAGTAGAAATATACGAAACAGATCCTTGCCCTCACAGACTCCGACGTGGTGAGGATGGAGCAGGTGGGTGGCAGCGGTGGGAGACCAAAGTAAACAGCTCAAGTCAGCGCCCTAAGTGCAGTGACAGAAACGTATACAGAGTTCCCAGAGGATAGAAGAAAAGTCATCAAAGGCAGAGAGGATGGGTCAGATAAGCCCCCGGATATGGTGACACTCAGGGATGCACTGCACACAGGTAGCTCTCAACTCTTTATCAGAATAAGTGGGGAAGTTCTTTTAAAAAATGGAATCTGAATTTTATTTATCTCCTAAGTTCCTTCAGTGTCTCTGGTATGCATTTAGGGTTAAGAACCAGGGAGAGGGATGGAGGGCGGGTGTTCAAGGCAGTTGAAGGAGCTTCTATAAAGGCAGGGAATGCCAAATACCACCATTTTAGGAAGAGCAAGTGAGGGAGAATGGCAGGAAATGCCGAAGCCAGATTAGGGAGGGCCTTCTGTGGTGAGGTCAAAAATTAGAATTTTATCCCCAAACTGTAAGAATTCAAAACTCAGTTTTTGCTTTGCCCTTCAGCAGCATTTTGGAGGAAAAATTGGTGGATGAAACAAGAGCCAGAGACATTTAGGCTTCTGTAATCCACACAGATGGTGAAAATGTATTCTTCTGAGACGGTGGCAGTGTCACTGAGAATAAAGTGCAGATATAATAAGGGAGATGGGCTTTATGGAATTCATGAAGATGGGGGCTAAGGGAAGGCGAGTATAGGATAATTACCAGGTAACTGATTTGAAAACTGAAGGGATCATAATGTGAGCGTACAGGGTGAATAACAGATTTAAGCGGAGGGTTTTACTCTGTTTTTGACTTTGAGGTGCCTGTCAGGTGAGTAGAGGTTGACTTCATGTGGTTGGATATCAAATAGAAATTGTAGGTTGGGTTAGGCTGTCATTTATTGAGTGGCTCAATTACAGTTAAACGTTGCATTGAGAGTTTTACATACGTTCGCAGTCTTTGGGTGGTTTCATTATAGGTAGTAATGGAAGCAGTGGTTTGAATTAGGTTACCCAGAAAGAGGATGTCAGTGAAGAGTCCTGAGGCAAGCCTTTGGAAACTCTGATAATGAGAGGGAGAAAAAAGGAAGAGGTGATTGTGCAGGAGATGAGGTAGAGGAAGTGAAAGGAGATTGGTGTGTTGTCTTAGCTAAAAAATGCATGGTCAGCATTTCTGTATGCTTCACAGGCGGCAAGTAAAGAACGTCTGGGATTTGGTAAGACGTGGCAGTGAAATGTAAGGGTAGAAGCCAGATTGCCAGGGAGTTGAGGAAGTGAATCTAGATTACTTTTTCAAGAAGTTTAGCTGAGAAAGGTAGAGGGAAGTGATTGCTATTTAAAGTTTCTGGCCGGCTAATACTGAGAAATGATATCCTCAGGGCCAGTCTTTGGAAAGTCGGTCCATACTTCTGGTGAAGCATCCTATGTTACTGACAAATCAGCTCTCTTCTGATGCTCAGAGTGCAGCTCTTATTTCTGTCCTGCAGTTTGAGGGTTCCCTGGACACCACCATCTGTGGCTCAGTAATAGTTCCAAGCAGTTAAAATCTGAGGAAATGAACAGAACTGACTTTCAGAAGAACTGGGTTGTGCAAAAACTTACAGGATTTGTGGTCACCTACCTGCAGTTTTCTCTTAAAATAAAAATTACATTGTATATCTCATTTAGATTTTTGAGGCTTAACTATCAGGCCAGTGATGATTTTAGATTTGGGGACATAACCACCCATTTATGACCTTTCGAGAGGAATCATAGGAACTGTTTCTGTTGTTGACATGCTCTATAGCACTATTTTCTGTATTCTGGCACTCATGGCACTCATCTGTTATATGACAAGAAAATTTAGTCCTTTCTGGTGTATGGAAGTAGGCTAGCTCTTTGGGTGAGTGAAACAAACAGACTCCTTAATTTTCTTAATAGAAAGGTTTTGTTTTGTTTTGTTGGTTAAGTGTTAGTTATTTTAAAGTTACACCAGTTTATTTGTACTTCAGATCCTTAATTTTTTCAAAGTTTTTATTGACTGCACAAATCCTGCTTGACACAACTGATGATGTTTGAGAAATCTCCGAGGAGTTTCACTTTCTATTCTTAGATCTTAGATCTTCTAAGTTCACTCCCCACTTTGAATTAGATCACCAGAAAAAACAGCTTCTGTAGACTTCTAACTTCCGAGTATTTATGATATTGGCATTTTAGGTGTAAGAAACTCTTCTTTGAATAAAATAATTTTATATTCTGCAAAACCATAATATCTGTTATATTACTTGGTATTCCCTAGTTTGCTGCACGCTTGCACAGGGTGGGCATTAGTAGAATGTACTTGAATTAGAATTAGTGTCAGGAAAGAGTAGGATTCTCTAGCTGAACCAGCATACTTTTTTTATTTTTCAAGTGAGGACTGTGTAACTCACATTATTTTTTTGCTTTGCTTTTCAGGAAGCTCCTAATTTAGGACTTAGTGAAATCTTCTTATAAATGAGTTTTGATTTCTCCTTTTTAATGTCCTTTTCTGTATGTTTTCTGAATGTCCCTTTTTATATGTCCTTTTCAGCTTTAATGTTGAAAGTCACCCTAATTTCTTTGCATGAAGAAAGCATACAATTAGTACTTTAATAAATTAATTTTAAAAATTCACAAGACGGGCGCCTGGGTGGCTCAAATGGTTAAGCGTCTTGCCTTCAGCTCAGGTCATGATCCCAGGGTCCTGGGATCGAGTCCCGCATCAGGCTCCCTGCTCAGCAGGAAGCCTGCTTCTCCCTCTGCCTCTGCCTCTCTCTCTCTCTGACTTTCATGAATAAATAAATAAAACATCTAAAAAAAAAATTCACAAGACAAATCGTGTATTTGATTTTACTTACGCATTTATATATAATTCTTTAATCAATGATGTAAGAAGAAAATAAGGAATTTTTTTAAAAAACAGCTTATTTTAGGAATTGGCAGTATGCCAAAAAAGGCTCTGCAGTGAAATACAATTTCTATCAAGAGGTCATTGATTTCCCGTTAGCAGAGATTTTGCACTCTTGAGTTTAGGATGATAATGCATTTGAAAACATCACACTGCCGGGTTTCTGTATCCAAATATTTAATGACTTGGTCATGTTTCTTAACCTTTTATTGTCCCTTCTCCCTCTCTGAAAGGAAACATTTTAGACATTCTTTCCTATGAGTTTCCCGTGAATTTTAAACCACCAGTACGTTGTATATCTCTTTATGTACTTTATGCATAAAGGTAGGACTTTTTTGTGTCCCACTAACCAATTTTCATCTCCTTGAGGATGATGTCACCCCTGATGAGAATGCCTGGGTTAGGTCCATCCTGTTATGAAATGGACTTAATTGTTAGTGTATAGTTTACAGTTGGGTTTGCAGCTTGTTTCCCATTAATTAGGATGATATTTTATATTCATTGGGTAGTTAATTTAAGATCAAATTTCTGAAGATCAGTCTTGTTGGATATTTTTCTGGGCCAATTCCCAATAAATCATCATTTTCATATGAAAGAACACTTGCTTCATTCTTCTTGGGTGTGGTTTTCTTCCTTGTTGCAGACTGGCTGATAGCTGTGTAGATAATTGTCACTTTGGGTTTGTCTGATGTTTTTCTCATGAATAGGCTGGGGTTATGGGTTTTGGAGAAGCATCCTACAGCATTGAAGTTCCTTCCTCAGTACATTAGGTGAGGGGTTATCAACTCCAGTGAGGTGAGCCTTGAGTACTTGGTTAAGTCTGTGTTTGCCAGATGTCTCCACTGTAATGTTATAGTATCTCCCTTTCCATACTCTCTTTGGTGGTGAGTCAGCAAGTCCAGCCCACATTCAAGATGGGGTGGGATTAAGCTCCACCTCTTGGAACAGAGTATGTGTATGTATTATTTGGAATTCTTCTGTAAGGAAGGTTGGTCTCCCACATTTGTTTATTCATGCAGTCATTTATTTATATCCGTGTGGACTCAGGTATATCTATACTGTGGGTTATAATCCACAATTACATTGTTATTTTGTTGATCAAATTGTTTCAGCTTTGGCCATCCAGAGCTCTTTGAGGTTGGCTCCAGTGTTCCTTTGACATGCCCACATCCTTTTGTATTTTGAGTATTTCCAGGCTCACCTTGTATTTTTGTTTAGTCATAACACATCGTTTACTGATGATGAGCTTTGTATTTACCTTTGTATGCATTTAGTTAAGAATAAAAATATAGCATCTTATTTTTATTACACCTCATTGGAATTGGAGATCTCTTTGGATTTTGGCTTCCATCCTATTTGCTAATCCACTCGGTTCTGTGCCGTCTGTAGTTCTGATAAACCTGCCTCATTCGTGCATCTTTATTCAAACCTTTGACACATTTGGTTCTTGGGATTTCCTCTTGTTTACTGGTACCTTCCTGTTACTTTGCTCTTTTTGAGACTGCTAGGATTTGGAAAATTACTTTATCTTAACCCTTTCACATGAGTTTGGATGGTGGAGGCTCTGATGTTATTACAGAAACAAAAAGTTGGAGATAGTAAAAAATGGTATTAAACTTAGTAGCAATAGGTTGTTAACATTTGTAGCTGTTACAGCCTACAGTGGGGTTCATACACACCGTGTGCAGATTCTTGCACCTCTGCTTTCTAAACCAGAGAACATTCTCTTGAGTTTTGTTATTGGTATGGATTAATATGGATTTTTCTATTTCCATGGATTTCTGGAAAAATGTCTTCTAGGCATGTAAAGGTTTTCTGAACTTTTGACTTGGCTCCAGTACATCACTAGAATACTTCAAAATCTATACTTTGAAGACATTGATAAGTTTTTGTCTCTGTAATTTTCCATCAGTACTACACAGTTTTGAGCTTTCTCTATAGTACAGTTGTGTATTGTGTGATTTTTTTTACTAACAAAGTACTTTCGTTTCATATTTTTTATGTGTCAAAGATAAAGTTTTTAAGAGTGGGTTCAAATTTGAGTTCATTCAGTAATTGATAAGCTGACCAGGAGAACATTCTCCATGTGGTGGAGGCATATTTTAAGTTAGAGATGAGGGTCACACAGGAGAGGCCTGAAGTGTTGTTATTTTTCTTTATTCTTTAGATATTGTCTCTTCTGGGTACAGGTGCAGAATGAGCACATGTTGTTGGTGTACGCCAGGTGGCATTTCCACCGTTGACTTCCTACAGCGCTATGCATCCGAGACCCACTCCAGTGAGTTTCAAACAGCTGATGAAGACCTCTGCTACTGCTTAGAGTGTGTGGCCGAATACCACAAAGCAAGGGATGATTTACCATTCTTGCATGAGGTAATTTACATTTGATGAACAGTACTTTTCAGAGCTTGATTACGAGGAAGAGGAGAAACCTGAACTCTTTTGGAATCATTCAGGAAACAGGATTGATGGATGGAATTGAATTGAAACCTTAAGTAGAATTTTAGGATCCCTCACTTTTAGTCATCGTGATATAAAGCAATTTTATGAAATGACGTATGGGTTTTTTTCAGTTTATGTTTTTAAGGCTGTATATTTGATAGTGTTACATTCATGTATCTGAATGGCTTGGGTTATTTTATTGGTTGATTCTTTTTTCTCTTTTCATTTTTTAATGGATAAATGGTATAAACTTCTAAGGGCAGGTGTATTTGCTGGTCATCGTAAACAAAGTGAAACATATTTTAAATATGTGGCTTTGAATATTTGGTTTATTACATGAAAAACACAATCAGACTGTAGAGATATGTGCAGATACAGAGAAGGGAGGAGAGGTTGATTAGTTATGAATCTGTTGAGACAACCTTTGCTAAGTTTCCTAGTTACGAAGCTAACCAGTGTCTGTGCTAAAGCTAATGTTTTAAGGTGGGTACCTATGGCTGGACCATGGAAGTGAAGACAGAGAAGGCCTGGTCATGCCTTTGACAGAGAAGCTCCAACTTCTCATCCCCCCCTTTTTTGGGGGAGTGGGCATGGAGCCCAGTGCAGGGCTTAAACTCCCGACCCTGAGATCAAGAGCTGGAGGCTTAACCACCTGAGCCATCCAGGTGTCCCATCATTCCCTTTTTAATAGTTGATAAGGGATGTTGAGATATTTATAACAAAACTCTTCAAGGGCAGTGTTTACACATCTCACGTTGTATGTACTCATATATCATAAAAGTGGCCTTATTTAGGAACTGTTTTCTTCAGATCTAATGTGATATCTATTACTTCTTTAAACTTCTGTTAGAAAGCTTTCTAAAAAGATCATGACATCCAGTGTTCTGTTGATAATAAGATATAAAGCGTACTACCCATTTTTCTTTTTCTATAGGTTTTATGGGAATTAGAAACCTTACGTCTCATAAATCACTTTGAAAAATCCATGAAGGCAGAAATTGGAGATGATGATGAATTGTATATAGTAGACAACAATGGAGAGGCACAACTGTTTGACTTTACTGGCCAAGACTTTGAAAATAAGCTTCGAGTTCCTCTTCTTGAAATACTGAAATATCCTTACCTGCTTTTACATGAGCGTGTTAGTGAGTATCGTGGGTGTTCTACAAGTTTTATCAGTCTTTTTTAAGAATTGTAAAAGCTTAGTTTTATCTGTATTGAAAATCTGCTTGTTAAACATATAATTAGGATACTTCATACTTTCTCCCAACATTGTAAGTATGGAAGTTTCCAAACATACAGAAAAGTGAACGATACGGTGAACACCATGTATGCATCGTGTAGATTCTCCAGTTGCTAACATCTTACTCTATTTGCTTTATCACACATTTACTCATCTGTCCTTTAGTTAATTTTTGTTCTTGTAATTTGTCTATAGCAGAGTTTCTCAACATTGGCATATTGACATTTTGGACTGGATACTTCTTCATTGTGGGGGCTGTGCTGTCCATTGTAGGGTGTTTAGCAGCATCCCTGGCCTCTGTCCACTGATGCCAGTAGCCCTCTGCTCTTCCCACTACCCATGTTGTGATGACAACCAGACTGTCTCCACATACTGCCAGATGTCCCTTGAGCCTTGAGTGGTGGGCGGGGAGCGGGGCGCCATGGAGGCAAAACTGTCTGTGGTTAAGAACTACTGGTCTGTAGTAATTTTCACTAATTACTAAGGTGTGGCATATTATTGGTGCATAGATTTGGGTCATTTATATTTGCATTTCTTAATGTGAATCTTATAAAAGTGAAGACATTTTTGTGATCTAACAAAATAGCAATACTTTTTTCCCCCCCCCAGATAACAATACCTTTAAGCTGTCTAGGATCTAGTCCATATTCAGATTTTCCCAGTAGTTGCAAAATGAGGTTTTTGGCTGGTTTGTTTAAATAAGAACCAATCAGGGACCATATGTTGCCTTGGTTCATATTTTGTACATCTCTTTGAATCTAAAACAGTCAACTTGTACACATACACATTTTTTTTTTTTTGCCATAATGTTGACTATATGAGACCATATAGTTACCCTGTAGAATAATGTATAATGCACTTTCTGGATTTTTTAGATTGCTTACTTGTGATGTTATTTAACTTCTTTATTCTCTGTATTTTCAGTAAACTGAAACGTAGATCTAAAGATTTGGTTAGATACATCAATTCTTTCTAAATAAGTTTAATTAGGTTTTAAAATTCTAACAAGTCAGTTTTCAAGCATTTATTAACAGATACTCTATCCAAGAAAATTACATAAATGATCATTTTTCACCAAATACACCTATGTAGCCAGCACTCAGAACAAGAAACAAACCATCAATACCCAAGCACTTCCTTCATGCTTTTCCTGTTATTATCACTGTTTCCCAAAGCCATCCTCCGTCACTAACAATATTCTTTGAAGTTTGAGAAAGTAAAGCTGATTGATTAGGTAGGGTAAATGTAGGAGTCTATTTAGGATACTTCTGAAAGGGTAGTGAAGAGATTTCCATAAAGCAGCAGGAATCAGAACAGTGTAAGCATAGATAGACTTAGGGAACTGCATTGAGTCCGGAAATGAACCAGTCATATTTGGGAAGCTTGTTTGATGATGGTAGCTTTTCAAACCAGTGGAGAAGCTGTATTAGTCAATAAATGAGAGTAGGACAAAATAGCCATTTGAGGGGAAAGCTCACTTTATCACTAGTACTAAATAAAGCCCATGTGGATCAAAATGTAAAATGCTAATGGAACTGGACTGATATCCATGCTTCTAAGAAGATATCCTATGGGTATAATTATGCCAAATGTAAGAAAAAATGTGTATACCAGTAAAGTCAGGGTAGTTTATAGGAACACACCATGATCAGTCACACTAGACTAGTCTTTCAGATAGGTAAATACTGTTACATGATCAGCATTTTAATGCCTCATTTAAAAAAAAAAGAAAGGAACCGGGGCGCCTGGGTGGCTCAGTTGGTTAAGCGACTGCCTTCGGCTCAGGTCATGATCCTGGAGTCCCTGGATCGAGTCCCGCATCGGGCTCCCTGCTCGGCAGGGAGTCTGCTTCTCCCTCTGACCCTCCCCCCTCTCATGTACTCGCTCTCTCTCATTCTCTCTCTCTCAAATAAATAAATAAAATCTTTAAAAAAAAAAAAAAATAAATAAAAAAAAAAGAAAGGAACAACTTTATTTACTTACAGAACAACCAAAGGAGCCATATTTAGGGGGTTTTGATAAGCTGATAAGATTTATGTCTTTTATTTACTGGCTTTTTTTTTTTTTTTTTTTAGATGAATTATGTGTTGAAGCACTTTGTCGGATGGAACAAGCTAATTGCTCCTTTCAGGTTTTTGACAAACATCCAGGCATCTATTTGTTTCTGGTCCATCCCAATGAAATGGTGAGTATGAGTAGTAGGCAATGAAAGGACGTATTTTTTGCACATATAGATAGTTATAATAGAGGGTTTGGGTGTATATTTTGTTTAAAATATTAAACTGTTAAAAATATGTGTACTCACACCCCTCAAAAGGTAAATGTTTCTGGGGAGCAGCAATGGAGCAGAAACACAGAGTGATAAACAGTGGAAACCTGTAGGCCTGGGTAGCTGTAGGTAGCCGGGGATACAGTTTGTCAGGATAACAGGAGTTCCAAGTGTACTCCAGGCAAGGCAGAGGACCAGGGTCAAGGCCTGTGCTCAGCATAAAGGTGAGATGCCCCTGCCTGTGAAAGAAAATGGACAGAAAGTATAGCCAGGTGCCCTCTGGGCCTGGCCTTTTACAGCTGCATAGCAGTAGAGGAAGCAGGTCCAGCCGAGCCTGCACGACCCGGGCCAGGCCCTCACAGGTTTTGTGACTGAGTCTTCAGTGTCCTTTAAGTGACCAGTGGTTGGGAGTCCTGAGCTGCTGGTGTTAGACTGCTGATGAAGTCCTTGAGAGAGAAGAATTCAGAAGATGTTGTCAGGAATATATAAAGTTGATTGAATACTGTGGTAAAGTTTATTATTTTAAAAAAAACCCAGTAAGTTCAAGGAAAGTGAATATATCAATAATAACTTGGACTAGGTGGTATCAACGTGATGAGGTTGGCAGGCAAGGAGATGAAAGATGTGAGAGCATGCATGCGAGGTTCTCATCTGGTTAAGGGCAGAGCTAGGTAGTGAATTATCTTAAATAATGAATTTATTTAGAAAATGCTTTAAAAGAAATAGAAAAAGTTTGTACATATAAACAGGTTTAAAGATACCTTTTGCAAAAAGTTTGTGTAAAAAGTTGATGTAAGAGATGGAAAAACAACTAATAGGCAAATACTGACCTAAACAAAGTGGTGAAGCTATTGTAATATCAAATAAAAAAGACATTTGGATAAGGATGGATAAGGTTACTACATAATAAAAATTCAATTCATCAAGACCATATAGCATTTTTAAACAAGTAATATGCTGGTTAAAATAGGCTCAAGTAAATGATATGCAGTTATTGGTAGAACTACGGGAAGGGATAGTAGACTCATTATTGTAAAAGATTTCCGTGTCCTCCTCTTCAGTATTGAATCAATAGATCAATAAAGACCCCAGCAAGGAAGGGAATATATATATAAGATAGTTTACAGACGTAACCTAATGAATATATATGTGAACTGGGCGTCTAACCATTTTTTCAAATACATGTTGAACATGACAAAAGTGATCACATACTAAGCCATGATAAATGTTTCAGCACATTTCAAGGACTACCATGATCTCTGATCATAACACAATTTAGATAGAAGTTAATGAAAAGATAAATGAGTTTCCACATTTTGAAATTAACATATGCTAAAAAAGAAATCATCAAGACTTAAGAATACCCAGAACTGAATCCTAATGAAGATGTTACATAAAAAAATTATAGGATGTAGCAAAAGAGGTGCTTTCAGGGAAATTTATAACTCTAAGTAATTAGAGAAATAAAGAAAGCTTCAAAATTTATGAGCTGATTATTCAGAATAGATTATCCTCATTTTATGTTTGTCTTTCCAGAAAAAGAATACTCTTAAATTTATTCTATGAAGCAGGTAACAAGATACAAATAACAAAAACATAACAACATAAAAACATAAATAATAAAAAGACATAATAACAAAAACAAGACACCTAAAACATTAAGGTTAAATGATGGTCATTAATATGCAAAAATCTTAAACAAAATATTAGAAAATCTATAAATAGAATTTCACCTTACTAACAAGTTAAAAA
This sequence comes from Phoca vitulina, assembly GCF_004348235.1. Taxonomy (NCBI): domain Eukaryota; kingdom Metazoa; phylum Chordata; class Mammalia; order Carnivora; family Phocidae; genus Phoca; species Phoca vitulina. The sequence continues at coordinate 29,457,519 of NW_022589724.1, read as the reverse complement.
ACTCATATGGTTGATTGGATGCAGAAAAACCATTTGATAAAATTCAGCACCCATTCAGATTAAAAATGCTTAGCAAATTAGGAATGGAAGGGAATTCTATAAGCTGATGAGTTGTATCTGTAAAAAACCTAAAGGAAACATTATCCAAACTGACTAACTTTTAGTGAGGCATTCCCTTTAAAATCAGAAATAGACAAAGGTGCTCACTATCACCACTTTTTGTAGAGTGTTAAGTTGGGGTTCTGGTCAATGCAGTAAAAAAAATTAGAAAAAGAAATGAGAGGCATTAGAATTTGAAAGGAAGAAGTAAAAATGATATAATTTGTAACAATAAGATCATTTACTTAGGAAACCCCAAAGAATCTACAAGTTTTGAGAAATAAGTGTTTAACAAGGTGATTATTTACAGAAGTCTCTTATTTCTGTACACAGCCAGCCAAAAATTAATAAAGATAAATTTCCATTTATTACAGGTTCAGAAAATATTAAATACCCAGGCATAAATCTAACAAAGATATGGAACTTCTACAGGAAAATCATAAAACTTAATTAACACATGAAAGAGAACCTGAATAAGTAAAGAAAGACCCTGTGTTTTTTGTTTTGTTTTGTTTTTAAGATTTTATTTATTTGAAAGAGAGAAAGACAGGGAATACAAGCAGGGGGAGTGGGAGAGGGAGAAGCAGACTCCCCACGGAGCAGGGAGCCCGATGCGGGGCTCAATCCCAGCACTCTGGGATCATGACCTGAGCCAAAGGTAGACGCTTAACGACTGAGCCACCCAGGCGCCCCTAGACCCTGTGTTCATAAATAAGAAAGCTTAGTAATAGAAAGATCTGTCAGTTTGCCCCAGATTGATCTATAGATTCAGAGTGTTTCTAAATAAATTCCAGCAGGGTTTTTAATGTAACACATTAAGATGTTTCTAAAATATGTATATGGAAGAGGAAGGATCCAAAGTTGCCAAGACATTTCTGAGGATGAGGGAGACTTACCATGAAGCTCTGCTAGTTAAGACAATGTGATAGTGATGTGCAGACAGATACTTTGGCCAGTGGTATACAATAGAGACTCAAACAGACTCACTCATATTTAGATCTTTGGTATTTGATAGAGATGATGCATCAGATCAATGGGGAAAAGAAGGACTGGAAATGGAAGTGATACAAAGGAATCTCTATGGAGGAAATCATATTTTTAAGTCATATACTTAAAACATCAAGTATTTAAACACTCGAGGTTAAATGTCAAAAATAAAGGGGCGCCTGGGTGGCTCAGTCGTTAAGCATCTACCTTCGGCTCAGGTCATGATCCCAGGGTCCTGGGATCAAGCCCCGCATCTGGCTCCCTGCTCCGCGGAAAGCCTGCTTCTCCTTCTCCCACTCCCCCTGCTTGTGTTCCCTCTCTCACTGTGTCTCTCTCTGTCAAATAAATAAATAAAATCTTTAAAAAAAAAAAAAAAAGTCAAAATGGGCAAACTCTTGGCAGAAAATATAGGTATATATCACTGAGATTTTAAGGAAGGAAAGCATTGGTTATAAAAGGAAGGCTGATAAACGTGACTGTATCAAAATTAAGAACTTTTGTTTATCAAAAGACATCTTAAAGTGAAAAGACAAGTTAAAAATTGGGAGAAGCTGTAAACAACACTAACAAAACCCCAAAAGAAAAGTGGAAGAAGACCTGAACAGGCATTTCCCAGAAGAGGAAGTTCTGTGGCTAATAAACATATGAAGGACAGTTTGACATTAATGACAAGGAAATAGCAAAACCACAGCATTTTGTAGTGTGTGCTAGTTTGAGGCTATAAGTATTAGGATGTGGATCTGCAGGACCTCATTGCTGGTAGAAGTGTAAATTGGGGCAGCGCCTTAGAGATTAGTTTGGCTTCGTCTAAATTTGAACATTCCTATGTCCCATGATCTAGCAGTTTCTTTCTTTTTTTTTTTTTTTTTTTAGATTTTATTTATTTATTCATAAGAGACAGAGAGAGAGAGAGGCAGAGGGAGAAGCAGGCTCCCCGTTGAGCAGGGAGCCCAATGTGGGACTCGATCCCAGGACCCTGGGGTCACGACCTGAGCTGAAGGCAGATGCTTAACCATCTGAGCCACCCAGGTGCCCCATCTAGCAGTTTCATTCCTGAGTGTGTATGTAAGAGAGATACTCTTGATCATTTGTAACAGGAGGTGTATATAAGAAATTCCATAGCACACTACTTAGAATTCACAAAAACCTGCAAACAACTGGGATGCCTGGTGGTGGGGGAGTCTGTGAATAAACTGTGAAGTATCTCCACATGGGAATATCATGTAGCAATCTAAACAAACTATCAACTTGAAACAAAATAAGTGAATCCTGGTAATATAACATTAAGTGAAATAAAGTTTCAGAAGATTCCATATAGGAGGAAACTCTTTTTATAAAGTTAGAAATAAAATGAATATTTACAGGTAGATACCACAACTATATAAAAAATAAGGGGATGAAGAACATGGTATTCGAGATGATGGTCACCTCAGGTTGGAAGGGGCAGGAAGATGGGGGGGGATGGGCCCCATATAGTTAGATGCATGTTACAGTAAAGGGGCCTTAGTTTTTGTGTTGGATGATGAGTTTATGGATGCATGTTGTATTAATAATAAAAATTTAAATTTAAAAGTGGGCTACGCATGGACCAAAGATAAAAGTGTGTCATGAATAAAAGGTTATAGTCTAATTCTGAAGTCTTGTTCCCTAACCCTCATCCAAAAAAGATGTCAGCAAAAGACTTCAATTTCTGTCAGTCTAGTGTCTCTATAAACTGAAAAATGTTCCTCCTCCAAAATACTTACGTATGCCAGGTAAAATGTGACAGGGTTTATAGGCTTGTCCCAAGAAGGTAGAGTGTAATGGACAGGGAACTGGAACCCAGAGTAGAAGGTGGACAGTGAAGCCACAGGCATCCAGAGAGTGTTAGCCAAAGTTAGTAAAACCTTAAAGTATATGTTTAACAGATGTATATTAAGCTGTTGGGATAGGGAGTTAGAGGCTCTACCATAAAACAGACTTGAGGGCGCCTGGGTGGCTCAGATGGTTAAGCGTCTGCCTTCAGTTCAGGTCATGATCCCAGGGTCCTGGGATCGAGTCCCACATCGGGCTCCCTGCTCCTTGGGAGCCTGCTTCTCCCTCTGCTTCTCTCTCTCTTTGTCTCTCATGAATAAATAAATAAAATCTTTAAAAAAAAAAATAAAACAGACTTGATGGGCCACACCCTTAGTCGAAAAGGTAGTAGAAAATAATTCACAGATGACAGAAATGTGTTTGTCTCTGAAATCTGGGTGAGGAGAAAAGGCTTCCCTGAAAATTTGTAACCAAAGCCCTCTCTTCATAAGAGAAGTTCCTGTTTGCCTGCTTGCTTGACACTTGCAGAAACCATTGCAGATCCTTTCCAGAGGGACACATCAACTGAGTCCTTGCCAGATTCCCACAGGTATATCCCAATGAAGGTACCAAAATTAAAACAACAAAACCACTGTGTGTGAGTGGAAATAAAAATGAGCAAGTGTACCCAAAGAACTCCTTTATTAGAATGATCAGATACAGAATATAAAGTGCTTCAGTAGAAGGGAGACTTGAAAACCCACTATCAAAAGACCAGGAATATTTTTTAAAGATTCAATTAAAATATGTAGAAATGAAACACATAAAATTAAACACTTTAGATGGATTGAACGGCTAGTTAGGTGTGCCTGAAGAGAGAATTAATGAATTTAGAAGATGAACAGGTTACTTTAGAAAGCAGACAGACAAAGGGATGGAGGGGGAATGCTGAAAAGGCAGGGTACAGTGGGAAGATCTAATCTCAGTTCGCTCTGTTGGCGAAGGAAAGAATCGGCATGATAAAGAGGTGATGGTGCGTTATTTTTCAGTCAGTGAAAAACGCAGATAGGCATGCTCACAGATCCTGAGGTGGAGAAATAAAAGAAAAATCCACACCAATGCACACTGTAGTAATACTTCAGGATACTAAAGACAGAAAGGTTTTAAAGGAGCCAGAGAAAAGACTACCTACGAGAGAGCTGCAGTTAGCTTCTCAGTCATAGGAATAAAACCGACGATGGAACAGTGTCTTCCCTGTGCTGAAGAATGGGAGCTGTCCATCTAGAAGCAAGCGCCCAAGAGAGAAGGTGAAATAAAGACCTTTCAAACAGCTCGGGTCCTTTACCACCAACAGTCTGTGCAAAGTCAGCGTCAGCCTTTTCACCTTGTTTGGGCAATCCTAAGTATTACATGACATACTGCTTTCTTGGATAAAGGCTTTTCATGACTGTGAATATTCAGGTCTACTGTGTTTCAGGTGCAGTATTGTGTAGTTTCCGGATGTTAACTCATTAAAACCTTACAGCCCACATTTCATAGATGAGGAAACTGAATCAGTTACACAGACTAGCGTGTGGTGACCAGGGTGTGTAGATAGGCGGCCGGGCTCCAGAGCCCCTAGGTTTGGTTTGGTTTTTTTAACTGTTTGGAAGTACTTTCCCACTTTCAGAAAATTCTCAGGAATAAAATACCTGTATCATCTTAAGCCATATTCACTAATTGTTAGTGTCTCCATTTGCTTTATCATTTGCTTTCAAGTGACACAGCTTTTTTTCCGAACCATTTGAAAGTCGGTTTCATCCCTCTGTGTGCTTTACCGCTAAGTACTTCATGTGTATCTCTTGAGAAGAGGATCTTCTCTTTCTGTAAGGACAGTGTTACAAGCTTCAGTGAATTTTGCACTGATTTAGTAATGTCTGTCTTCCAGCTGTACCATGTGCTCTCCAGTGTTCTTCGTAGTGTTTCCCCCCGTGCTCCAGTATCCGGGTCAGGATCAGCTCTTACACGTAGTTATGTTGCCTGAGTCTCCCTTCATCTGGACATCTTATGACATTTCTGAAGAGTGCTGTCATCCCTGTTCCTGCACCTTTTATTTATTTATTTATTTTTAAAGATTTTATTTATTTGACAGAGACACAGCGAGAGAGGGAACACAAGCAGGGGGAGTGGGAGAGGGAGAAGCCGGCTTCCCGCTGAGCAGGGAGCCCAATGCAGGGCTCGATCCCAGCACCCTGGGATCACGACCTGAGCCGAAGGCAGACGCTTAACAACTGAGCCACCCGGGCGCCCCTCCCTGCACCTTTTAAAAAGTAGAATGCTCCTCATTTTGGGTTTGTCTAATGTTTCTTACTTGTTAGAGTCAGGCTATGCATTCCCAGCTGGGGTACTCCATAAAAGTGATGTGATGTCCTTCTCAGAGTGTCCTATAACAGACGCGCATCATATCATTTGCCCTTTGTGGTTATGTTAATTTTGATCAGCTGGTCAAGGTGTTGTCCAGTTTCTTCACTGTATATTTTCTGTTTCTTAGATACTGGAGATCACAGAAATGCCCTGCTCCTCACCAAAGTTTTCTCCTATATTTAGTGCTAACTGATGCTTTTGCCTGAACCAGTTTTTCTAAGATTGTGAAGTAATTTTCCCATCCAGCACTCAACACATTTACCAGTTAACACGTGACATCGATTGTACTATAACCGGGAGCTTTTGCTTTTCTCCCATTTATTTACCTATTTATTACCAGTATGGACTCATGCATTCCTTTGTATCTTTTCCAAAAGTTTAAAATTCATTACTTATGTTGGTATAGAGCCAGTCCATTCCTACATCCATTAGCTCTATATTTTTCAAACTTTTTTGACCATAACCTATGATAAAAGGTGTTTTTCATTGAGTACACATATACATATGTGACGCAAACATTTCCCAAAATAATACTCCTAACATGCAGGATGCATGCTGATATTTTTCTGTTCTATTTTATTAGTTTTTTAAGGTTGGTCATGATTACTAAATTTAATTCGTAGCTTACAAGAAAATTTTTTAAAGATTTATTTATTTTAGAGAAAGAGCGGGGGGCAGGGAGCTTGGTTGTGGAGGGACAGAGGGAGAGGAAGAGAGAATCTTTTTTTTTTTTTTTTTTTATTTGACAGAGAGAGAGAACAAGTAGGCAGAGAGGCAGGCAGAGGGAGAGGGAGAAGCAGGCTCTCCGCCAAGCAGGGAGCCAGAGGTGGGGCTCGATCCCAGGACCCTGGGATCATGACCTGAGCTGAAGGCAGCCGCTTAACTGACTGAGCCACCCAGGCGCCCCTAGGAAGAGAGAATCTTAAGCAGACTCCACACTGAGTGCAGAGTCCGACACGGGGCTCTATCTCATGACCCTGAGATCATGACCTAAGCCAAAACCAAGAGTTGGATGCTTAACCGACTGTACCACCCAGGCACCCCTTGCCCACGAGAAATTTAAAATCACTTGTCTATGCTATATTGACATTTAGAGGTGACTTGATTTCTTCTGAGGCTCCACTTTTTCCCCCCTCTTAACTTTCTGTTATGGAAAATTACAAACATACAAAAGTAGAATGATATAATGAACCCTTATATATCCATCACTGAGCTTTATGAGTTATCACTACATAGCCAATATTCTATATCCCTTTGGATTACTTAGAGCAAATCTTAGACATCAGAGCATTTCATCCATAAAATACTTCAGTATGTCTCTAAAGATAATGACTTTTTAAAAAAAATTCGTATCACCACACCTAAAATAATTCCTTAATATATTTCTTTTTTTTTTTTTTTTATGAAAAAAGATTTTTATTTGTTATTTGAGAGAGAGAGAGAGAGCACAAGCAGGGGGAGCTGCAGAGGGCGATGGAGAAGCAGGCTCCCTACCAAGCAGGGAGCCTGAAAGGGGCTTGATCCTAGGATCCTGGGATCATGATCTGAGCCTAGGGCAGACGCTTAACTGATTGAGCCACCCAGGTGCCCCTGTATATTTCTAATCAGTGGTTAAGTGATTATCTCATAAATGCTTTTTTAGGGTCCAAATGAGGATAAAATAAGGTCCAAGCATGGCGTTACTAGTATCTTAGGCAGTCCCTTAACCGACTGAGCCACCCAGGCCACCTGTATCTTAGGTCTTGTAAAATCTACAGAGAATCCGATTTTCTTAACTAGGTTCTTGCTGCATGTAGACAATTATTTGTTGAATGAAGTAGTGAACATGTTATGCCTTTAGGTTCGGCGTTGGGCTATCCTGACCGCAAGAAATTTGGGAAAAGTGGACAGAGATGATTATTATGACTTGCAGGAGGTTTTGACTTGCCTTTTTAAAGTCATTGAATTGGGGCTTTTGGAAAGTCCAGACATTTATACTTCTTCCGTCCTCGAGAAGGGTAAACTGATTCTTCTGCCCTCACACATGTATGATACCACCAACTACAAAAACTATTGGTTAGGTAAGTACTGTTCCTACACAAATATAACTAGTATTTTTCATGATTCTTAATGAGTATCCTGCAAAGGAAGTGGTTTCTTGGTGATCTGATCAAGGATTTCATAGTTCCCAATTCTTGTTCTGTTGTTAAATTGACTTCGCCATTACATATCCTGTTTTTAAACATTATTTATCCTAGAAACCATCTTTGTAAGAGGTACATGTTCGAGTATGGCAACTAAATCTTTAAAGCGATACTATATATAACAAGATAATAGTATAACAGTTGACTTTAATGGGGTTTGATATATTTTAAAGAGATTTTCCCATCTGTAAAATATTGCCTGGTTGAAAGAGATAATAGCTTTGGTTTTTCAGCAGGTTCTACACTGACTCAAAATAGTTCTACTCTACTTTACTGATTCTGAGTCTTACAGTCATGTGTCATATTTGGCAGTGATGAGTACTCAAAATATGGTGATCTTAAAATTGAAGGCACCTTAGATTTGAGGAAATACAAATTGTGTGGTAGTCGTCATAGCAGTTGTTTTCTAGCCAGTTTGTACCATTTTCCCTTTTTACTTTCAAGTCAGTCTAAAGTCCTGTTACTTGGGAGCAGTTGTGTATGACTGTCTCAGACTTAAATGTTTGAGGAACTGGATACTGGTTTGCTTCATTTTACCGCCTTGTTATTCTTTTTTTTATAATTTTCTTAAGGATTTTTATTTATTGAGAGAGAAGGATAGAGAGAGAGCATGAGAGGGAGGAGGGTCAGAGGGAGAAGCAGGCTCCCTGCTGAGCAGGGAGCCCAATGCAGGACTCGATCCCAGGACTCCAGGATCATGACCTGAGCCGAAGGCAGTTGCTCAACCAACTGAGCCACCCAGGCACCCTCACCTTGTTACTCTTTTGCCAACTAAGCCAGAGAAGGCATGAGAGCAATGTTACTTAATCAAGTCAAGAAAACGTTTGTCAATGATCTTACAGGTATTTGCATGTTGCTGACCATTCTGGAGGAGCAGGCCATGGACTCACTATTGCTGGGCTCAGACAAACAGAATGATTTTATGCAATCAATACTTCACACCATGGAGAGGCAAGCAGATGGTAATAACCTTTATTTGCTAAATGCTTTTGAATACTGTGATGTGCCCTTTTAAAATACTAGTGTCATTGCAAGAATTTGGGTGTATGGTGTGGACAAAAGAAGAGAGAACGTTTGTATGGTTAAGTCACGGATTCAGATTTTTAAATTGGAAGGGACTTCTAGAGTTTAATTTCAGCACCTTACCTTCATAAACGAGGAGACTGAAGCCCAGGGAAGTTAACTTACTGTTTCATGTTGAAATGCCCAGTTAGTGGTAGAATCAAGACTAGCAGGGGGCGCCTGGGTGGCTCAGATGGTTAAGCGTCTGCCTTCGGCCCAGGTCATGATCCCAGAGTCCTGGGATCGAGCCCCACATTGGGCTCCTGGCTCAGCGGGGAGCCTGCTTCTCCCTCTCCCTCTGCCTCTCTCCCTGCTCATGCTCTCTCTCTCTTTCTCTCTCTCTCTCTATATATATATCTTTGTCTCAAATGAATAAATAAAATCTTAAAAAAAAAAAAAAAGACTAGCAGATAAATTTCTAATGACATGGTAGTTAAAATTATGGAGAAAGCCTTCCCTGTCCTAGGGTCTTCCTTTTTCCTGGTTCTTCATTTCACTTTGGTTCTCTAGGGTTCCACTGTCCAGCATGGTGACTGTTAACCAAATGTGGCTATTTAAACTTAAAATTAAATGAAGCATTCGGTTTTGCAGCCCCACGAGCTATGAGTGCTCAGTAGCCACATGTAGCTGTAGCTCCTGTATCGACCAGTGTAGGTAAAGAACATGTCCATCCGCGCAGAAAGCACTCTTGGACAGTGCTGTTGAGATAGTCTAGAAAACAGGGTGTAAAACTTGTCGTCATGTTTATTATTAGACCCTCACTTTCTTTTGCTCATGGTTGTATCAGGCTGATCAGGGAGGATCTGTACTGAATATTTCTAATCTTGATGAAGGAGTAAATAAAGATCAAGGATGTCAGATCCTATGAAAATACAATGAATCATTTTTCCCCCACATTCACTTCTCTTTAGACAACTCCAGCGTGGATATAAAGTCATTTGTGCAGGATTCTAAAAGAGCTATGTAAATGTTACTCTTTGGGGGGGGGCAAGGGGCTCATATTTACCACAGATGGGAGGCCAGTTGGGGAGGAGGTAGCAGGTGGCACAGCCACCTTATACAGCATACCATCCTGGTCCACCATCAGATCAGCGATGGCCTCAGTTCCATCACCCCCCAGGCTGACTCTGGCTCCTGCCTGACTCTGCCTGGCCACCACAACCCCTCGGGACCATTCAGAGGCATCACTGGAGGGTGTGTGGTTAGTTGAGCAGCTGGTAGTTCTCTTCATATCCTCGCTGGTCACATTTCTTTGGTGGAAGGCATTCCTGACTCCTCTAATGAACAGGTTTCATATTGCTTTGTGGTGTTCCTAGAGCCTGGATGGGGTCGGCTTGTTCCTTGGGGCATCAGAAGGGGCTTCTCTGTGGCTCCCCTGCACCCCTCTCTGCTGCTGGCTGGGGTGCCCACATCTGCTGAGCTTCCTTTAGTACCTCTGAGCAGCTGTAGTAAGAGGCAGTGTCCTCCCTGCTGCCTTGGGAGCCGGCCCATCTCACGGCGCTCCTCCTGCTCATCCCGGAGCCTCCTCGACCATGGCCACCACCATCCCCAGCCCCGGTGCCACCCCACACCCAGCGCCCCCCGCAGTGTTACTCTTTTTGTGATCACATACATTTTCTTGCTACATTATTCTTAAAGTTATTACTAATTCATTTACCAGCATTTACTACATTAGTAGTTCATTTCTTTGTGCCTTGCCCATACAATTCTGTCTTCTCCGTTAATCCAGCTCCCCTAATGTTTTTCAAAACGGGAGTCATCTCTTTAAGAAGGCTTTCATAATGGTCTTCAAACTGACGACTCTGTTCCTTACTTGAGAGCTTACTGGCCATAAAACACTATGAGCTGCAGGAAAGGACAAGAAAGTGTATGGGAAGGTTTACACAAATGCCTGTGGTAAAGCAAGTAGAGTTTAAGAGCCCTGAAGCAAATACAGCAGAAAGTTCTAGGTGACCAGATAACTTATCAGTAACTGAGTGAGTGGGAGCACCTGGTCCAGAAGAGTGCTAGAGAAGAGTAAGCGACCACGGAATGTTTGGTATAGTAGGAGCATTTGTGCTGGGCTTGAGGATGGAGGATTCTGAGAGGTGGTGCTAATAGTGAAGGCATTCTGGTTCTTACTTGGGAAAAAGCCAGTTGTTTTTGCTGTAGATAGGGTGTGATTATGGGAGTGCGAAAAATAAAGCTGGAAAGAAACAATAGAGTAGGATCTTACAAGTAAGTGCATGACTGAGGACTTTGAATTTTCTTGGAAGACATTGAAGAGCAATTGGAAGGCTTTTGAGTAGGGCAGTAGTTTGCCACTGCGTATCTGATAGAGGAGAGGGAAAGGACTGGAGGTAAGAGCTTCTCAGTAGTGGGAATTCCTACCATTTGGATGAAAAGTAGATAACAAGGCCAAGTTGCGATATGGATGGATGAAGGGTGTGTGTATCTGCTTAGCCTAATATTAGCTAAGGGATTCAGTCCTTTACAGCAGCCAAATGGCACACATAATTCAGATCATGCTTAAAACCAGAATTTCTTGTATCATGGGCTTTGTTCGGTAGGAAGGGTTGTTTCAGGTATGGCAAACAGGGTGAGAGAGGTGAGTTTACCTAGACTCTCAATTTGTTCCCCATTAAAAAATTTCTTAGGGGTGTATAGTATTGCTTGAAAAAAATGCAGAATTAGCTTTAAAGTTTACTAGGTTTTTAAAACCTGTGGTTGGCAGCACTTTATTTTAAATTAGCTGCTTTGCTTTCAGTTTTTTTTGCTACCCAGATAAAGAATGCTTCATTCTCAGTATGTTTTAGCATCTTTTTCTGATCATTTTGTAATCCAGCAATTACTCCACTGTATTTCAGATGATAGTGTGGATCCTTTTTGGCCAGCATTACACTGTTTCATGGTGATTCTGGATCGCCTTGGATCTAAGGTCTGGGGTCAACGTATTGATCCTATTGAGGCATTTCAAACCATTATCAACAATGTGAGCTACAATAAAGAGATCCAAAATATACGGAACAGCTCTGTAAGGTTAGTTCAGTTAATGTGTCAGTATTTTAAAATAATCTCAATGAGGAAGTCTGTTGTAACTGACTTAGCAATAGGGTTTTTTCCTTTTTGCTTTTTTTTTTCATTTCAGTAATTTCTGTTTATTCTTGCTCTTTAAGGACCAAGTTAGAACCGGAGTCCTATTTGGATGATATGGTGACTTGCAGCCAGATTGTATACAATTATAATCCCGAAAAGACCAAAAAGGTATAAAACATGTTGAGAATTCAGATGATCCTGTATTGCCTTTATATTGTGTAGGCGATATTGTACATAATTAGTTGAATTACTGATGTTATGATACCATAGCTATTCTGAATTCACTGCTGCATAAGGGGTTTCTGATTGAACAGATGTGCATGGGGAAAATGGACTCTCACTACAGGGTGCACACTTTGGAAGATTAAGGGCAGTTAGGAAGGGTGGAAAGGTTATAGGATGAGGGAGATAAGTGACATGACTGGAATCGAAACCTGCTAATGGAAAGAAGACGAGGTGTACTCATGAATCCTTGACCTCGACATTGACCTATGTTTTCCATTTTTGGGGCGTATATGTGAACCAAAATAGGAAAACTCAGTGATACATTGTTTAATAGCTATGCATTAAATCCGTCATGAATTCTGTTTGCTTATCTAATGTCAGTATTTCTTTCATTTTAGGATTCAGGGTGGAGATCAGCCATTTGCCCAGATTATTGTCCTAACATGTATGAAGAGATGGAAACATTAGCCAGTGTGCTTCAGTCAGATATTGGTCAAGACATGCGTGTTCATAACAGCACCTTTCTGTGGTTCATCCCTTTTGTTCAGTCCCTCATGGATCTTAAGGATTTGGGTGTGGCGTATATAGTAGAGGTTATTCATCATCTGCACTCCGAAGTCAAAGATGTCCTCAACCAAACAGATGCCATGTGTGACAAAGTTACTGAATTTTTTCTTCTGATTTTGGTGTCCGTGATTGAGCTGCATAGAAATAAAAAATGTCTGCATTTGCTGTGGGTTAGTTCCCAGCAATGGGTAGAAGCCGTTGTAAAATGTGCCAAGCTACCTACCACTGCATTTGCACGGAGTTCTGAGAAGTCATCTGGAAATTGCTCCAAAGGAACAGCAATGATATCATCTCTGTCATTGCATTCAATGCCATCGAATTCTGTACAACTGGCTTGTGTGCAGCTGATTAGAAGTCTCCTTAAAGAAGGTTATCAGCTTGGGCAGCAAACTTTATGTAAGCGATTCTGGGATAAACTCAATTTATTTCTGCGTGGAAATTTGTCTCTAGGTTGGCAGTTGACTACTCAGGAAACCCATGAGTTACAAACTTGTTTAAAGCAAATTATTAGAAACATAAAAGTCAAAGTACCTCAATGTAACACTTTTGTGGATCTGAGTCCTGCAGGTAAAAGCTCTCCGGCATCTTATAGTAAAGAAGAAAGTGAACAAATAGAGAGGAAGTCCAATAAAGATCTGCACTGTCTGGAAAACTCCAGCCCAACATTTTCTAAAGAACCAATGAAAGCTGAGGCATATCAAATACAAGAGAATATATTGATTAAAGCAAGTAACACTACAGAAGAGGATAATGAGCAAAATTATATAAAAGATTGGAAACTAGAAGATCATCTCTCAGCCGAGTCATGCATAAAGAAGAGTAGTAAAAACCTTTTCACTGAAAGAGCTCAAGATCAAGTTAAAATAAGTACAGGGAAGCAGAAGTCTGTGAAAGAGAATTGTACTTCAAGAAATGTACTGCAGAATTGTACTTCAAGGAATGGTCCAGAAAGGGGATGTGACAGAGGAATAATAATGTCAACACATTTGTTGACCGACTCTAGCACTGATTCTCTGGAGAAGTCGTGCACATCAAATGAGGATTTCTCTTTCAAGGGTGATGCTCTTGGCAAAACCTCAAAATCAAAAACTAAGGCACATAAAGATGAAATTTGTGCTAAGTTATCACATGTAATAAAGAAGCAACACAGGAAAAGTACTTTGATCAATAATACTGGTAATTTAGAGGAAAACCTAACTGTGTCTAACATTGACAGTTTCTATTCAAGGAAAGATTCAGGAGGTCAGAAAGGGGATGGCTTCATGCACGATCTCTCATTAGACCCTCTCAGCATTCTGGATGATAAAAATGGGGAACAAAAATCTCAAAACAGTTTATTGCTGAAAAAGAAACAACTGAAGAGTGAAGAGTTAGATATTTTCTCTTCCTGTGAAAACGACTGTCAAATACAGGAATGTCACATTGATGATAAAGATTTGGTCTCGTTTACAGAAGTGACCAACACTTCCGTGAAGAAAATGTCTCCCTTCAAAGATCCTGTGACTGTTCTTGAATCAAAAGATAAGGAAATAAGCAAGAATACCAGTCAGATGTCTTCTCACTTGAGAGAACAGGCTCCTGGCCTCAGTCCTCAGTCTGACACCTTATCAGATTCTCAGATAGACAGAGACCTCCACAAGTTATCTTTAATAGCTCAAGCCAGCGTTATTAAGTTCCCATCAGATTCAACTCAAAAAAGCTCATCCCAGCTACAAAGAAGAGTGAAAGACGACAGAAGATGTTTCCCGGCTGACCAGAATAATACTGGGGAAGCCTGTCGGGGCCAGATTATTATTATTTCAGATTCTGATGATGATGGTGATGATGAAGGAATTCTGGGTTTTGAGAAACATATTAAACAAGATAAAATAGGCATCAAGAAAGAATGCCCGGAGCAGCATACTTCAATAGCTAGTACGAATGTGGAAAAGAAGTTAAAAAAGGAAGAGGAGACAAAGTCCCTTTTGCAGTTTGAAGAATCAGATTCTCAGTTTTTTGAGTTTGAAAGTCCATGTGAAGTGTTTTCAGTTTGGCAAGATCAGGAAGCAGAGAAGAATTCAGTTCAAGAGAATGAAAAAAAATCTTGTTCGACTGACATAGCTGATACCACGAATGATTGGGGTTATGAGACAGATTATGTATCTGAAGAGGTTATTAAGAAGGTAGCAGAGGGCATTGAAAAACACACAGAACCACAGAGTAGTATTTCTGTTGGGGAATTTTGTGAAATTGAAGTAAAAAAACGTAAGAGAAAACGATTTGAAAAACCTATGGCTGAAGGTCCTCTAAGGCCTTCACCTTCTGATAGAAATGAGGACGAGCCTGATATTCTTAATGAGAGAGGTCTGACTGAAAATGATTTTAAAAGTATGGACCTAAGGACAGCGAGTCCCAGTTCAAGTGTTCAGAGAGACAAAGACACTACGGTTTCACTGAAGAAGTCTTCTCCAAAGCTTCGTACTTATTCCAAACCCATTAGAAGAGTCCCACTTTCTAAAACTCCTAAGAAAACACATTCAGATACCAAGAAAGGGCAGAATAAAAGTTCAATTTATATAAGTTGTAGGACAACTCCTGCTATAGTTCCACCAAAGAAATTTCGCCAGTGCCCTGAACCAACTTCAACAGTTGAGAAACTTGGTCTGAAGAAGGCTCCTCGTAGGGCATTTGAGTTGTCTCAGCGATCTCTAGAGTATTTAGTTCAGTTACGCGACCATGGTAAAACTGTTGGAGTGGTTGATACTAGCAAAAAGACTAAGTTAATTTCTCCTCAGACTCTCTCTGTCAGAAACAATAAGAAACTGCTGACAAGTCAAGATCTTCAGTTGCGAAGGCAGATGAGACCCAAATCACAACAAAATAGACAAGGACTTTTGGATTATGAAAATAAAGATACTACAAGAGCAGGGCTGTGTCCAGCACAGAATTCTGACATACTTGTCCCAGAATCAGATGGTTCAGATTATAGTCATAAAGGAGGAACTGAGGTGGTTGCTAACAACACTGGGAAACAATTAATAAAATGTGTGTCTTCAGAACCAGAACCCATGAAAACAAAATATGTGTCTCAGGTGACCAATGATGCTTGTCTTTTGAACCAGTCTGCTTCTGTTGTGTTGAATGGAAGAATACCAACAAAGGAAATCATTGTCTCTGCTTCAGCAGACCCCTTAGGCGGTGGTGACCCAACAGTACATCATTTAGAATTGGCAATTTTGAAAGACGGAGAGCCTGAATCCAACAGTGATACAGAAGATGAGAATATATTTCTAACACAGCACGATCCTGAAGATATGGATTTGTGTTCACAGATGGAGAATGGTAATGAGAAACTCATTGAAGTAGTTCATGGCAAAGATACAGCTCAGGTGGAAGAAGATTCTGTAAGTCGGCCTCAGTTGGAATCTTGGAGTAGCACAAAATGTAAGTACAAAGATTGTGTTGAAACCCCGAAAAACCAGGGTGACTACTGCTCAAAACACTGTGAAGCTAAAGCAGCAGATGAAGATGTATTTCGTAAACCTGGCTTGCCCCTTTCTGCATCCAAGCCTTCGAGACCTTCCACTGCTAAGATTTTTAGCTCAAGTAGTACTTCACGAATTGCTAATCTTTCCAAGTCTTTGGAAAGTGCCTCTGCACTTCCACCAGCTCTAAAAAATAAGTCAAATGGGGCACAGGCTGTTCTGAAAGTCCCACAGCCAGCCTCTGTGTTGTCTCCAAAGCCAGTGGGTGAAGTGAAGAGTTTGTGCAATGTTCTTCATCCTCAGACTCCAAGTAATTCCAGCAGGCAAGGTTACAAACTGACGTTTGGTGAAAGCAAATCCTTCTCAGCTTCCTCTCCAGTCCACATTCTCTTGTCATCGCAGTCCATCTCTGACACCTTTGTCAAAGAGGTCTTAAAATGGAAATACGAAATGTTTGTGAACTTTGATCAGTGCGGGCCCCCAGCAAGCCTTTGTCAGTCCATCTCAAGACCTGTGCCTGTCAAATTTCAAGATTGTGGAGATTATTTTAATGTTTTTTTCCCTTTGATGATATTGAATACTTTTGAAACAGTAAGTATATTTTAGTTGTATGCCTGCTGAGACTTTGAAGTTGCTTCTTTTCTTATTTCGGTAGTGATTAGAGTACAGTTAAAATCACTGACCTAGTTTTGATTTAGATGTAGCCTTTAGATTACGTGTTGAGTGGGCATTTGTGCCAGACGCTGGTCTAGGTGCTGGTGCTGCAGAGGAAGCACTTTCTCAGCCCCTGCCCTTCTGGGGCCTCCCGACACAATTCAGAGTGCTAATGAACCAAGGCCAGAGGGAGCACAGGAGTGTTTTTTGATACAGAGGTAAGGGAAGACTTATCAGGAGATGGTCTCCCTTCTGCATTTATTCTTAAAGTAATATAGACCTTTTTATAGTTTTCTTGAGGAGGTGGCATGGGGTAAATTACATTGAACAACACAAAGCAGTAAATCCTAAATTTCTCTTTATATAATAATCTGTCTTTCCAGTTTCTTACTCATCCTAGCGGTTGCTCTCTCCCTTTAACTGTCTCCCCTACCTCAACACATCCCATTCTGGTTCTTCTATCTTCCTTACTCCCTCTGACGAGGATTGCCAAATAAAATACAAGATTCCCAGTTAAATTTGAACCTCAGAAAAACAGCCAGTACTTTTAAGTGTAAGCATCCAACTGCATTTTGAAAGATGTTTTTGGTATTCTCAAAGCAGGTTAGGGGTCAGAAGTTAGATTTTTACTTTTTCAAGTTACTTAAAAAAAAAAAAAAAGAGTATGTAACAACCTGAGTTTCTTAAAAACAAAACCAAGAACACTGAGGTAAATATTTGTGTATTCATTCACCTGCAAGATATTTGGGTGGCTGATATGTGGCAAGTTTTATTACAGGCCTAGGGGGTAAAGTGGTGAACATGGCAGACTGGCAGAACATGGCCTCTGCCTTCTGGATGTGATCGTTTCAGATCAGGGGAAGGATGCTAGTGTGATCTAGCACAAAGGGCATAGGGCACTTCTGACAGAAAGGTTTGACAGTCTCTGCAAGCGATAGTATTTACACTGGGACCAGAAGGAATCCACCATGGGAAGTATATTCCAGGCAGGGTGAGAGCAGATACAAGTAGGTGGAATCAAGCTTAGTGTGTTGAAGGAAAAGGAAATGTATCATACGAAGGGGCAAGTGTGCTAGATAAGATCATCAAGTAAATTGTGAATATTTGTTATAAAGCTTGAATCAAAGCATCCTTAAAATATACTTTTATATCAATTTATGCCCCCAATTTTAGCCATTGTTTTAAGATTTATTTTACTAGTATTTCAAAAGCATTAGAAACAACTAATTGACAAAGGATCTTTAATACCTCCATAGCAGCAAAGTGAAATACTGATTTAGTATTAGAATTATTTTCTTCCCATAGAAGAACTCTTAGCTCAGTGAGCAGTGTATGTAGTTAAGTAAGCTGGGGAAAATAAATTTTACTCATTTTGAAGCTTATTTTTTAATCTTTATTCTTGCTGGAAAGCACTGATTTGCTGAGAAGCCATTCACGGCCCTTAAATTTAGGACAGACATGTTTTTTATATATTTTTCCCTGAATTAAGAGGTAATCCTATATTCCTCTATAAGATCTCTTCCTTTCAGGACATTTTTGTAGCTCTAGTCTTTTCAAAACAGAATAGGCACAAGTTCCATTTATACATAGACAGAGTTGTTTTTTTTGTTTGTTTGTTTTTAAAAATTTTTTTTTTTAAGATTTTATTTGTCAGACACCGCACAAGCAGGGGGAGAGGCAGGTAGAGGGAGAAGCAGGCTCCCCGCCGAGCAAGGAGCCTGACGCGGGACTCGATCACAGGACCCTGGGATCATGACCTGAGCCGAGGGCAGATGCCTGACCAACTGAGCCATCCAGGCGTCCTCATACACAGAGTTTATTTTTTATGTTTTATTTTTTATTATTTGAGAGAGAGCACGAGCTAGTGGAGGGGGTGGCTGAGGGAGAGGGAGAAGCAGGCTCCCCACTGAGCACGAAGCCTGACATGGGGCTCTATCCCAGGACTCCGAGATCATGACCTGAGCTGAAAGCAGACACTTAACTGACTGAGCCACCCAGGCACCTTATACATACACAAAGTTTGAAATAGTCAAATACTTTTGTAAAAAATAGCATGTACCCCTCACCCTCTCAGTAACCATTTTTTATTCTTAATGGATCCTTTTGATACCTACTTCCATATTTCTAAATAACATGTCACTCTTGTGACTTCTTAACTTTTCAGTTTTGGGCATCTGCTGTTGCTATAGGAAGTACCCTTTCTTCCAGCCCTACATTCTCACATAACCTTTCCTGTTCCCTCATCCTCATTACAGAGTTATTTTATGATTTGTAGGTCAGTGTTTTGTTGTTTTGACTTTATAAAAGGTACCCACAGCTAAGTCATGTAGTATGCTGTAACTGCTTTTCCTTTCCTTCCCAACTTTTGGTTTTCTCTGGATTTATTGTCTCATTTAATTTTCTATATACTTACAACTAAAATTAGCTTCAGACTCTTGGATGTTTAAATCTCTCATGATCAGGTATATGAAGTAATCTATAAGTTTCGTATTCTTGGTTTATGATGGTTATCCTGAAGTACTCACCATCCTCATCCCGGGGCTTGCATTTCTTTCTTTCCTGTGTTGGATCTCTGTCTCTTGTGCCCCTAGTTATCTTTCTTGGTTATTCCATCATTTTAGCAAAGCACAGCCTTCCAGCTTCCTGAAAAAAGGATGTGTGGATGATAAAGTTTTGAAATCTTGCATGTCTTAAAATTTCTTAAATTTTCTCACTTTTTCTACTTTCCATCTCACTTTTCTTTTTCTACTTTATCAGAGGACTTCTCACCTATTGATTTTTTTTTTTTTTAGCATACTTTTAGTTTCATGGGACTCTTGTTCTCTGAGGATTCCATTTTATAGGATCCTATTCTTCTTTTCATGAGCGTGGCATTTTTTAAATTTATTTTTTATTTTTTTAAAGATTTTATTTATTTATTTGATAGAGAGACAGACACAGTGAGAGAGGGAACACAAGCAGGGTGAGTGGGAGAGGGAGAAGCAGGCTTCCCAAGGAGTAGGGAGCCTGATGCGGGGCTCGATCCCAGGACCCTGGCATCATGACCTGATGGCAGACGCTTAATGACTGAACAACCCAGGCGCCCCATGGCATCTTTTTATTGTCTGAAGTTTGTTAACGATAGTTTTAAAGTCAGTTAAAAAGTTCTCTTTGCATAGTTCCTGTTTCCCCAGTTGCTTTTTGCCTGTTCGTTTTAGTGTATACAGACCTTTTATATTAATTCTTTTCTTCAGATAGCTGATGATTTTGGGTGATCTACTCACAATTAAGAACAGGATACTGAAAAGCAGATAGGAGCATTATTCATAATAACCAAAAAGGGGAAACAACCCAGATATCCACTAGCTGAAGAATGGACAAAATGTATTAATGTCCATACAATGAAATATTCAGTTGTAGAAAGGAATAAGCTATTATCTGCTACTTTTACATGTTCATTGATGAACCTTGAAAAATTATATATAATAATGTAATATTATTATATAATATGTATTGTTATTGTTACTATTATGCTAATACCTGAAACTAATATTATATGTCAGGTACACTTCAATTAAAAAGAAAATATTTTGGGGCACCTGGGTGGCTCAGTCGTTAAGTGTCTGCCTTCGGCTCAGGTCATGGTCCCAGGGTCCTGGGATTGAGTCCCACATCGGGCTCCCTGCTCGGCAGGAAGCCTCCTTCTCCCTCTCCCACTCCCCCTGCTTGTGTTCCTGCTCTCGCTCTCTCTCTGTCAAATAAATAAAATCTTTAAAAAAAAAAGAAAGAAAGAAAATATTTTGGTAAGTGAAAGAAGTCAGGTACGGAAGGCCATATATTTTATGATTCCATTTATATGAAATGTCTAGAATAGGTAAATCCATAAAGA
Organism: Phoca vitulina; assembly: GCF_004348235.1. Lineage (NCBI taxonomy): Eukaryota > Metazoa > Chordata > Mammalia > Carnivora > Phocidae > Phoca > Phoca vitulina. Next base: position 29,437,159 of record NW_022589724.1, on the reverse strand, counting down.
CAGAAAGTAGATTATTGGTTACCAGGGGTGGAGGAGGAAAGGACACTCCCAATAGGTATAGGGTTTATTTTGAGATGATGCAGGTGTTCTGGAATTAAATAATGGTGATAGCTCCACAAAACAGTGAATATACTAAAAACCACTGAAAGGGTACACTTTAAAATAGTGAATTTTATATCGTATGAAATACATCTCAGTTTTTAAAAACGCTATAAAAAAGGGATGAATTTAAATAGTGACAGGTTAAAAGAGATGCTTAGGAATACCTGAAGCTCCTGCTTTGCTAAAATGATCCTTTTTATTGCACTGTGGGGAAGTTAAATGTGATCTGAAGGACACCATAATATGGTGAAACCCAGCATTAGTTTCATTCTTTATGTGAAAATTGTATGCTTCGGTGTAGTTACAAATCTGTATTTTGTTGTATATAAGATTAAAAAGAAGCTCTGAGTGAAAGGGTAGGCTAGTTAACCATTGGCGTTTTGTTGTAAAGCCCCATTCCCACCCTTATAAGTCAGTATCTTTATAGTCTTTTTTTCTCTCTTAAAGTGAGGTCAGATTCCCCAAAGAAGAATCTTCAGATATTTTGCCTCGAAAGGGTAGGCCTGACGGGCAGCTGACCATGGGATGAGGGTGGGGGACAGGGAAGGGTCCCAGCATTCAGTGTATAAACATTTGCCTAATTTCCCTCTTTGTCAGTGCCGTGTCTCCACCGTGCCTGCTGTCCCCACTGCTGTCCCCAAGGCTGAAGACTGTTTTTTTACCCTCTCCACAGACAAAATCTCTGCAGTATTTTGTGGGTTGCAGAGAGGGGCTGTCTCTCTTCAGCCCTCCTTCCGGATTAGAGGTCTGCATCAGATTGCTAATAGGTTGCAGTTCAGCTTCTTGGACTTGCTGAGTTAGCTACCATTCATCCAGCTGCTTTCCAGCTTCCAACATTTTGATACATGTGTCTTCTGTTCTTTGTCCTAATGAACTAATCTGTTTTTAAAAATTGCTTTGGTGTTTTGGTGGGGTTTCAAGAGGAGTGAAAGGGGAAATGCCTGTGTTCAATCTCTCTGTTTTTTTTATTTTTTTATTTTTTTATTTTTTTTATTTTTATTTTATTATTTTTTTTTTTAAAGATTTTTTTTTATTTATTTGACAGAGAGAGACACAGCAAGAGAGGGAACACAAGCAGGAGGAGTGGGAGAGGGAGAAGCAGGCTTCCCGCCGAGCAGGGAGCCCGATGCGGGGCTCGATCCCAGGACCCTGGGATCATGACCTGAGCCGAAGGCAGACGCTTAACGACTGAGCCACCCAGGCACCCCTCTCTCTGTTTTTTTTAAAGATTTTATTTATTTATTTATTTGACAGAGACACAGCGAGAGAGGGAACACAGGCAGGGGGAGTGGGAGAGGGAGAAGCAGGCTTCCCAAGGAGTAGGGAGCCCGATGGGGGCTTGATCCCAGGACCCCGGGATCATGACCTGAGCCAAAGGCAGACGCTTAACGACTGAGCCATCCACGCGCTCCTCAATCTCTCATTTTTTTTTTTTTTAAAGATTTTATTTATTTATTTGAGACAGAATGAGAGAGGGAGAGCACATGAGAGGGGGGAGGGTCAGAGGGAGAAGCAGGCTCCTTGCTGAGCAGGGAGCCCGATGCGGGACTCGATCCAGGGACTCCAGGATCATGACCTGAGCCGAAGGCAGTCGCTTAACCAACTGAGCCACCCAGGCGCTCCTCAATCTCTCATTTTTATTTGAAATTTTCTTTCTCTTTTTTTAACCATACAGCTTAAACAACATTGTTTTCGCATTTCTTGTTTATTCAGGCCAACAGTTATTAGTGGTGGTATTAAGATGCCTTGATTACTTCTAATTTTTATTCTAATGAGCCACAGGCTGTAGCATCAACCCTCATCAAGGCTCATCACTCTCATTCTGATGTAATTTGACTTCAGAATGTTTGTCAATAGAATGCTATGGTGGGTGTAGACTCTATTTACAAAAATTTGGTTGGTATCTTATTTAGGACATAAAGCATATCTAGTTAATACATCTTACTGCAGGTGAAATGTAATGACATGTAAATTATCCTCTGGTGCAAAAGACAAATGAGAGCAAATTCAACTTCTAGCAATATGAGTCTTTTATATACTGATGTGCCTGATAGAAGATATATTTATTTTTTAATCCTTGCATTTAACACATAAAAGTATTAGATAAATGTATCCCATTTTGGCAGGTTCCCCTTTTTTAAATGGGCCATTGTGGCGAATGCTCTTTTATCTTTTTTTTTTTTTTTTAATAATTTTATTTATGTGAGAGAGTGAGAGCGCGAGCAGGATGAGGGGCAGAGGGAGAAGCAGACTCCCCGCTGAGCAGGGAGGCTGATGTGGAGCTTGATCCCAGGACCCTGAGATCATGATCTGAGCCGAAGGCAGACGTTTCACCAACTGAGCCATCCAGGTGCCCTTGCTCTTTAATCTTAACATTTATATTTGCTGTCCTTGTCTGCAGTCCTCTCCTGTCACCAGGCTCATTTTAGGTTGTATGGACAGGGAGTAGGTAGGAAGTAAGTGCTCTTCTTGGGTACTAACTTTGATTATCAGTACCTAAATCCCCTGCAGGGAAATTCCTTCATTTCTTTAGCTAATCTCAGATTGTAATTTGTTCTGCAAAGGAAGCAAAACAGGCTGATACGATAAGTGATGGGAAGCTGCTCTTGAGACCTGGCTGGGAGCCAGAAGAAGAGCATTTTGTGCAGGGTAGAGGGGAGTGTCAGGAACATGATGCTTTGAGATAGGAACTAACTGCGCATGTATGAGCAGAGAGATTAGGCTGGTGTGTCTGGAGTGAAGGAACTGAGGGGGAAAGGGAAATGTAATAAGACTGGAGAAATAGTCAAGAGCCAGATGGTGTACGGCCCTGGAAGCTGTGGGTTGGGTTTCATCCTCAGTTTAGTGAGAAAGTGTTGGAAGATGTTTAGTTGGTTGGTGTTAGGCTGGGGAGTAGTAATATGCAGTAGATTGCAATTTTTTACATATCATTCTTGGTTACTCCATGGAGAATAATCTGGAAAGGCAAGTATAGATGCAATAGATGTGTCAAGGAGCCGTTGCAGTAGCCTGGGAGAAAGATGATGGTAATTTGATTTGGGTGGCAGCTCTGGAAGTAAAAGTGAATGCATTGTGGGTAAGTTTTGGAGATGTATTGATGGAATGGATGTGGGAATTAAGGGGTAGAGAGGATGATTCTGAGGCTTTTGGCTTAAGCATCTGGTTAGGTGGTGATGCTGTTTACTGGGCATCACATGAGTTTGGGCTAATGGCAGTCTCTTCTGGAAGTGACATCACAGAAGCCAGAGGGGTATAGTTGAATGTGTCAGACGAATATATATTGTGAGAAAGCCTTGGGACAGTAGGACGTGATTTGGGTCTCAGGGTGGAAAGGAAATGACAGACCAGATTAGAAGAACTGCTACAGATGGAAATTAGAGTGGATTTTTTTAGTTTACCCTTTTTCCTTCCTCTCATCGCCCTGGGCTAGAACACTGCTCTGATGTTACCGTGTAGTACAGGGCAGAAAAGATGCAGCTAGCTCATGTCAGCCAAAAGTAGTTAGGCAGCATTAGGGTGGTTCTGTAGCCCAGCCCATGTGAGGCATGGCTCACAGTTAGTCTTTGAATTCCTTGGTTCTTGAGAGTTCTTGTCCCTAGGGCTAGGTTATTATAACCAAGGGAGTTAGAGTTTGAAAAACGTAAGTGCTGGGGTAGATTTGCAGATTATAATACTTCATGCTCATTTCCTGAGGTATGTCTCTCCCCCCCCCCCCCCCATTACTCCCTACCCCATTCATTAGCAGAGGCACAAAAGCTAGAGTGGTGCTAGGATTGATTTAGCCCCTTGTGTCTCTCCCACCCCCACCCCCACCCACCACCCATACCTTTCCAACTGATATGCCTAGAATCTGTGGGGAGTATGAATTCAAGAGGGGGAGATGAATCTCCTTGGAGTGTAGTCACTATAAGAGAAAAGTAGCAACCTGGAAAATATAGAAAGATAAAGCAAAAGTAGTGGAGCAGACAGAAGAAGATTTAGCCTGTGAAATATTTTCAGAGATAGAGGAGAGAACATGAAACATGAAGCAGGAGGGAGAAACCATAACAACACACAGAAGATAGTGTGGATGAAAGAGAGAATAGTTGAAATCAAGAACTCATTAAGTGGCACAAATATTAAATATACACAACCTGAGGAATCAGGAAAGGATGGAAGTGGGAAATAGAAAAGAAAAGGCACAAGGTTGGGCACAAGTATTATTCTATGTGTAATAAGGATCTCAGGAGGGAAAAAATGAGCTGGGGTGATAAAACTGAAAATTTCCCAGAAATAGGGAAGGATTTAAGAGTTTGGGTTGAAAGGGTTCTTAGTGTGCCAAGGGAATATAACTAAGCACATGTACACCTTCTTAACAGTTGCAGCAAGACCTTTAGAACGTGCTAAAGAGGCAGGTTCCAGTAGTAATACTGTCTGCCAGAGGCTCGCGTAAAAAGAGCCAGAAAAGTTTATGATGAAAGGATGGAAAAAGAGAGTAACAGAATAACATGACCAAAAGAGAGCAGAATTGCAGTTTTATTATCAAACAAAATTGAATGTGAAAATAATTCAGAAACACAAAGACAGTAGATACTCATAAAAGGAACAGTGACCCAAGAACATACAATCAGCCGTGAGCATGAATGGATGCAATAGTGTAATCTCAAAATAGACAAAGCAGCAGTTGACAGAGCAGTTGTTGTGGATGATGACAGGCACTACAGCTAATAGTCCGTAATACAGTTCATGAAGGCGAGGAAAACAGCAGTGAATAATTGGAAGAGTCATAATTCTGATCATTTGCAGATGGTATCACTATCTACATAGAAACCCCAATAGAATCAGTAGTTGGGTACAAGATTGATGTGCCAAAAAAAAAAAAAAAAATGTTCTTTTATAGCTGTAATAACTAGCTAGAATATATAAAAGAAGTATCAGTTATAACAAAACCCAAACTGCAAACGTGTTAAGAGTTAGCCTAACAGCAAATGCATCAGGTATTTACGGAGAATAATTAAGAGACTTAACTCTGTTTTAAAGGCCATTAAGGAAGAGTGAATAAATGAAGAGAGGTGCCATATTCATGGATGAGACAATTTAACATTGTAAAAATGTGACTTCTTTCTGAATCTATACATTTGATGTAGTTTGAGTTAAAATTCCAGCAGGATTTTTTAAAAAAGATTTTTATTTATTTATTAGAGAGAGACAGACCACGAGCCACGGGGAGGGACAGAGGGAGAGGGAGAAGCAGACTCCCCACTGAGCAGTGAGCCCAACTGGGGGCTTGATCCCAGGATCCCGGGATCATGACCTGAGGTGAAGGCAGATGCTTAACTGACTGAGCCACCCAGGTGCCCCTCAGCAGGATTTTTTGGAAGAGCTTTATAAGCATTTTAAAATTTGTGTGGAAGAATAACATACTTTATAATAGTCACTTTGAAAAAGAATCAGCGTAATGGGGAGAGGGGACACTCGTTCAATATAAAGACATATTTCGAAGCATAGAAATAGATAAGAGGGGCACGGGAAAGGGCAGACAACTCACTGAAATGGAACAAAGACCCTTTGGCTCCTGAGACCTAACTCTTCCCTGCATGTATGACAACCTAGGGTAAGACTGATAGGCCACCACAGGTCAGCAGGGAAAGGAGAGACTGTTCAATAGTAGGGGGAAAATTGGCCTACTCCAGCAGAAAAAAATTAGCCTACATTACTATCTTACAGCACATTATCTTCAATTAACACATATATTTGAAAGGTAGAATTACATAAGATAGAATAAACAATATCAGAAAACACATGTCAATTTAGGTGACTAAAGTCCTAAAAACCCAAGAAACATTAACCCTAAGACGAAAAATTTGGATTTTACTCTGTAATAGTTAAGAATTTTTCAGTGAAGGACCCCATATTCATAGTTAACAGATAGGAAGAAGAGTTAAAATATTCCAAAAGTGACAAGAGACAACTAGGATATACAAAGAGCTTTTGTAAATCAACAAAAATACAGGGAAATCAATAGGAGATGGACAAAAAATAAAACTAGCAGTCCACCGAAGGAAGACTAAATGGTGAATAACTATATGAAGTGCTGCTCAAACAAAGAAAAGGACATTAAAGTAACAGAGTGGTGAGCCAAAGTTTGTGATCGCTCTGACTGCTTAGTCTCACACTGGGGTGTACTAACCAGAACACACACTTGTCCATCCATGGGGATCTGTGCGTCTCAGGATGTTATTTACAGGATTGTTTATGGAATTAGAACCAGTTAGGATGGATGAATGAAGTAACAACAGTTCCAACTGCAATCAGTAGCAACAAACTCTTAAGTATTGATTGAAAAAAAGTAAGCGGATTTATACCACAGTGTCCTTTGGGTAAACACACTGCACTGGATTTTTTTTAGTGATAACTAGTACCAGAAACAGGGTGGGTGTGGAAGGTGGAAGTTGTGGGAGTGGGCATCTGGGGTAAAAGGAAAAATCGAACAAGAGAGGCCTTGCATAGACTGTTGATGGGAGTATATCTTGAATTCTGATTTACTGTTTACCTGAAATCAAAAGCAAGGAGGCAACAAGAGAGCAAGGAAGTAATCTCTGAAAGTGGAGTGTGCTACCTGGATGAGAAATTTTGGTGGAGTGGTTAGGACAGAAGCCAGGCATAAAAGATGTGAATAGCTGGACTGTTTTGAAAAAAGAAGGGGAGCAGAAAAATATGGGCAGTAGTTGGATGGTGATTCGGGAGTTAAAGAAGGGTTTGTTTTGTTTGCTAGTGGTGCTTTTTTCCCCCTTTCATTAAGAAACCTTATAAAGCAGTTTCAGATTCACAGCAAAATTGAGGACAAAGCACAAAGTTCCTCTATTACCCCCTTGTCTCCACATGGTTTGGGTGGGTTTTTTGTTTTCCAAGAGGTAAATCAAGGTGTATGCTGATGGGAAGGAGCAATGGGCAGGAAGAAATTGTTGTTAAGAAAATGGGTAACTTCAGAAATTTGAGTCTTAAGGAGGACAAGAGGGATTCAGAACAAAAGTCAGTGGGTTTCGCCTTTGACTTTGTGAAGAAAGGGAAGATAGGACATATGAGTATGAGTGGCAGTTGCTCTGTAGGTTTTGTGTTTGGTTCTGTCTTCTTGTAAGGCAAGAGCAACATTGGTTACTGGGAACCACCCTTGTAAAAACTCCTTTTCCACAGTGAAATAGCTGTTATTTTAATAATGTAGTTTTTTTAAATCAAGAGAATTATCTTAACCGTCCCATTATAATCAAAGAAAATGTATATAGTGGTAATATTTTTATCAAAATGTAATAGAATATTTGATCAGAAAAATTATCAAATTTTTAGAAACATACAGTTTTGTAGAATAATCCCATTCTCTATTGGGAAAAAAGAAGACTGGTATATCCTCTGACGACAGGGCCTGACTGGACATGTCCCCCTCCTCCCAGTGTAAAGAACAGGAACATGGTATGTTTTTGTAGTTACAGTGAATTGTATGATATTACAGCATTTCCACTGTCCTGTAATAATTTGAAGAGCCAATGAATGTTAGTTTCTGTTCAGTGCATTGTAAATGTTCTACTCAGGGAGCTTATTTTCTAACTATATGCATGATTATTTGTTCTCTGAACCTAGGTGATTTCTTCTAAACTTAATACTGCTTTGATGGACCACAAACATTCACTTACTTGTACATTTAACTGTTACTTCATTTAGTGTGAAAATATTAGCACATGCCATTCATGATGTTTAAATTTTCCAAGTCCAAAAAGGTTATGAAACAGATAAAAATGTAACTTCATCAAATGTACAAACCAGTGAATATATAGTATATATTGAGTATATTCATTAGTACTTTTTGAATTTCTCTGTGATCTCTCAATAAGTTTGGCCTATAATAGGAGGCCATTATAGCTTGACGATCAGAGATCCTCTTTAGTTCTGGTTCCTAAGGTTGCTTTAGAAATTAATATAAGTCCAAATAATTTCAAACTAAAAGTCTGTCCTCTCCCCAGGATGGGAACTATCTGGGACCTTCTGGGCACTCTCAGGCAGATACCCTGTTCTCTAAGATAAGCAGGTTTGAGATTTTATTGATCGGTCCTTTTCTTTCTCACTCTCTGTTGTACCTACTAGGATGCATTTTAATAGCTTTATTGAAGTAGAATTTATATACTCTGAAATTCACCCTTTTAAAGTATGCAAATGAATAATTTTTAGTAAATTTACAGAGTTTTATAACCATCACCATAATCCAGTTTTTAGACATTTCCAGTAGCACTAAAACTAGCCCTTGAGCCCATTTTCAGTCACTCCCCATTCTGCAGCCAGCCTCAGGCAGACACGAATCTACCTTCTGACTCTGCAGATTTGCTGTTTCTGGATATATCCTATATATAGCATGATAAAATATTTGGTCTTTTGCATCTGGTTCCTTTTACTTAGCATGATATTGAGGGTCATCCATGTTGTTCATGGCTTTTTATTCTCAGATAATATTTCATTGTATGGATAATGCTGTATTTGTTTTTCCAGTCACAGTTGATGAACATTTGGGTTGTTTCCAGGTTTTGGCAATCGTGAATGAGGTTATGAACATAGTATGCATCTTTGAAGGTGATTCTTCAGACCTGCCACATTGTGGGGCACTCTGGACATGGAAGTGGGTGATACAAACTGATTGTAGCTGTGTTGGACCAGAGTCTGACCTCATTAGCAAATAATTCTCATGCTCCACTCCATAAATGCTGGGGAGTCTTGGTTGGTTAACCCTCGTGATGTGTAATTCTTTTTATACATTGTTGGATTCCATTTGCTAATGTTTTGGTGGGGATTTTTACTTTTATGTTGGAGATACTGAGCTATAGTTTTCTTTTCCTGTAATGTCTGTCTGGTTTTAGTATTAGGGTAGTGTTGGCCTCATAGAATGAGTTAGGAAGTACTCTTCTGCTTCTGTATTCTGGAAGAGATCATAGAGAATTGGTATAATTTCTTCCTCAAAAATTTAGTAGAATTCACCAGTGAATTCAGCTGGCCTGGGTGTTTTATTTCAGAAGGTTCCTTTTGTTTACTGATTGAATTTCTTTAATAGATGTTGGCCTATTCATGTTATCTATTTCTTGTGTGAATTTTGGCAGATTATTTCTTTCTAGGAATAGGTCCATTTTACCTAGGTTATCAAATTTGTGGTCATAGGGTTGTTCATAACCTTTGTTATCTTTTTCATGTCTGTGGGATCTCTAGTGATGTCTCCTCTTTCATTTCTGATATTGGAAATCTGTGTCTTCTTTTTTTTCTTAGGCTTCATGAGCTAGAGGCTCATCAATTTTATGATCTTTTCAAAGAACCAGCTTTTGGTTTCATTGATTTTTCTTACTGATTTCCTGTTTTCAATTTCAGTGATTTCTGCTCTTTTATTATTTTTCTTTTTATGCTTGCTTTAGATTTAATTTGCTCTTCTTTTCTAGTTTCCTAAGGTGGAAGCTTAGATTACTGATTTTAGATCTTTCTTCTTTTTATGCATTCAGTGTGGATAAACTTCCCTCTAAGCACTGCATTTGCTACATCTCACACATTTTCAGAAGTTGTATTTTTCATTTTCAGTTAGTTCAGTATATTTTTAAAATTTCTCTTGAGATTTCTTCTTTGGCAATGTGTTGTTTAATCTCCAGATATGTTGGGCTTTTCCAGTTATCTCTGTTGTTGATTTCTAGTTTAATTCTGTTATAGTCTGGAACAGACAGTGTATGATTTCTGTCCTTTGAATTTGTTAAGGTGTGGTTTATGGCCTCAGATGTGGTCGCCATGTGAGCTTGAAAAGAATGTGTGATCTGCTACTGTTATGGAGTAGTCTATAGATGTCATTTATATCTGGTTGGTTGATGGTGCTTTTGAGTTCAGCTGTGTCTTTCCTAATTTTCTGCCTGTTAGATCTGTCCATTTCTGATAGAGGAGTGTTAAAATATTAGATTAATTTATTTTTTTCTTGCAGTTGCATCAGTTTTTGCCTCACTTATTTTGATTCTCTGTTGTTGGGCACATATATATGAAGGCTTATTGTGTCATCTTAAGAGTATTGACCCATGTATCTTGGAGTAGTGACTTATTTGTCCCTCAATGATACCCCTCTTCATCCCTGATAACTTTCCTTGCCTTGAGGTCTGCTCTGTTGGAAATTAATATAGCTACTACCTCTTTCTTTCCCTCCCTCCCTGTCTTTCTCTCTCTCTCTCTCTCTCTCTTTCTTTCTTTTTTAAATGGTTCCTTCTATTGTTTGTTAGAAAATGTAGATGATAAGTTTTTTTTTTTAAATCCTGTCTGCCCAGTTACTAGCTGTATTGCTTTGGGCATGTCATTTGAATATTCTTAGTTTCTTCAACTGGAAATGGCATCTACTAGCAGGTGCAGTGGTGTCAAGAAATACATGTAAATTGCCTTGTGTGTTACTATTTCCTTTCTTTCTATTAGTGTTAGCATGGTTATCTTTCTCCATCCCTTTACTTTTTTTTTTTTTTTTTTTTAAAGATTTTATTTATTTATTTGACAGAGAGGGAGACAGCGAGGGAGGGAACACAAGCAGGGGAAGAGGGAGAGGGAGAAGCAGACTTCCCGCCGAGCAGGGAGCCCGATGCGGGGCTCGATCCCAGGACCCTGAGATCATGACCTGAGCCGAAGGCAGACGCTTAACGACTGAGCCACCCAGGCGCCCCTGGGTCTTATTTTCTGATTCACTCTGACGATCTTTTATTTGGTGTATTTAGATCATTGACATTTAAGGTGACTGTTGATATAAGTGGATTAATTTCTACTGTATTTGTTATGGTTTTCTATTTGTTGCCCTTGTTCTTTGTTCCTATTTTTGTCTTCCATGCTTTTTCCGCCATTGTGGGTTTTTTTTTTTTTTTTCCTTTTTTGAGAGAGAGCACGCACATGAGCAGGGGTGGGGAGGGGCAGAGAGGGAGAGAGAGAATCTTAAGCAGGCTCCATGCCCAGCCCAAAGCAGGGCTCAGTCACAATCCTGAGATCATCACCTGAGCCAAAATCAAGAGTCAGGCACTTAACCATCTGAGCCACCCACATGCCTCTCTGCCATTGTGGTTTTAACTGAGCATTTTATATGATTCCATTTTCTCTTTCTCCTTAGCATATCAATTATTCTTTTCTTTTTTTTAGTGGTTGTCCTAGAGCTTACAATACATATTTACAACTAATCTGAGTCCACTTTCAGATAACACTTCATGGGTACTGTGAGTACATCATAATAACAAAATATTACTAATTCTTCCCTCCCATCCCTTGTATCATTATTGGTGTTCATTTCACTTATGTATAAACATAGATATATGTGTATGTATATATACACACACATAAACATACATGACTGAGTATATCATTGCTATTATTTTGAATAAACTATTAGATCAGTTAAGAAAAAGAAACATAAAGGTTTTAATTTTACCTTCACTTATTCATTCTCTGATGCTCTTTGTTTCTGTAGATCCGAATTTCTGACCAATATGATTTTCCTTCTCTCTTAAGATCTTTTTCAACAGGGCGCCTGAGTGGCTCAGTTGGTTAAGCAACTGCCTTCGGCTCAGGTCATGATCCTGGAGACCCTGGATCGAGTCCCGCATCGGGCTCCCTGCTTGGCGGGGAGTCTGCTTCTCCCTCCGACCCTCCCCGCTCTCATGTGCTCGCTCTCATTCTCTCTCTCTCAAATAAATAAATAAAATCTTTAAAAAAAAAAAAAAAAAAAAGATCTTTTTCAACATTTCTTGCAAGATAGATTTAATGGTGACAAATACCATCAATTTTTCTTTGAGAAAGCCTTTATTTCTCCTTCACTTTTGGAGAATTGTAGGGTTCAGGATTTTAGGTTGGTGGGTTTTTTTCTCTCAACGTTTAAATATTTCACTCCACTTTCTTCCTGCTTGCATGGTTTCTGAGAAGTTAGGTGTAATTCTTATTCTTATCTTTTCTCCTCTGTAGGTAAGATGTTTTTCTCCACTGACTTTTTTCACAACTTTTTTATCTTCGCTATTTCAGATTTCTGAAGTATGGATATGATATGCCTGTGTATAGTTTTTGGCATTTATTCTGCTTGGTGTCCTCTGAGCTTCCTGGATCTGTGATTTGGTGTCAGACATTAATTTGGGGAAACTCTCAGGCATGATTGCTTCAAATCTTGCTTCTGTTACTTTTGCTCCTGCTCCCGGTTGTCCCATTGCATGTGTGTTAGGTCTTTGGCACTTGGCCCACAGTTCTTGGATATTCTGTTCTTTTTCCCCAGTCTTTGTTCTCCGTGCCTTTCAGCTTTGGTAGTTTCTGTTGCCAGATCCTCAAGCTCAGCAGTTCTTTCCTCAGCCATGTCCAGTCTACTGATGAACCCACCAGAGGCATCATCCTTCATTTCTGCCAGTGTTTCTGATCTCTAGCATTTCTTTTTGATTCTTAGAATTTACATTATCATCTATTTTTTTTTTTAATAGAGTGAGGGAGAGGGAGAGAGAGAATCTTAGGCAAGCTCCATGGCCAGCGTGGAGCCCAAGGCAGGACTTGATCTCACAACCGTGAGGTCATGACCTGAGCCAAAATCAAGAGTTGGATGCTTAATCAACTGAGCCACCCAGGCACCCCCATTATCATCTCTTGTGTGCTCTGCTTTTTCCATTAAAGTCTTAGTGTATTAATTATAGTTTTTAAAAAATTTCCTGGTCAGGAGGTGCCTGGGTGGCTCAAGCGTCTGCCTTCCGCTCAGGTCATGATCCCAGGGTCCTGGGATCGAGCCCCACATCGGGCTTCCTGCTCAGCAGGAAGCCTGCTTCTCCCTCTCCCACTCCCCCCCTGCTTGTGTTCCCTCTCTTGCTGTCTCTCTTTCTGTCAAATAAATAAAATCTTAAAAAAAAAAAATACACAAAATTTCCTGTTCTGGTAATTCCAACATTCCTGCCATATCTGCCTCTGATGCTTATTCAGTCTCTTCAGACTGTTTTTGGCCTTTGAGTATGCCTTATAATTTTTGTTGTAAGGTGGACATGATGTAGGTGAAAGGAACAGCCAGCAGTAAGTAGGCTTTTAGTAATATGATGGTAAGTTGTGGAGGAGGGGGATTGTTCTGTAATCCTGTGGTAGTCTCTCAGTCTTTTGGAGAGGTTTGGCCCCTAGACTGTGAACCGTACATGTTTCTCAGTTCCCTCCACCTCCTTAGGTGGGACAGGATGGCCAGAACGGGCTCAGTTGGTTATTTCTTTTCCCTCAAATAGTTTAACTCTGGTAATATAGGAGTTTCTCCAAGATCAAGCCTTGTTAAGATCAGAATGTTCTGATATATTTCAAAATGGTTTCTTTCCTCCTCCTTGTGCTAGAAGCATGAAGGGATTTTCTCCAGTACTCGCTGTGAGGGCCTAGAAGGGCTCCTCAGAGGTAGAACTCAACAAAGTGGAGGGGTCCCCCTTACGACTGCGTCCCCTAGAGTTATTGTCACTCAGAGCTGTCCACATGAGCCTCAAGCAGCTCATCAGTCCCAGTTCAGGGTTTCCTCTCCTGGCACTGAGCTTTGTGCTCCTGTCACTTCTGGTTATGGGAAGGGTTGTTGATTTCCCAGCTTGCTTTTTACTCATTAGGATGAAGTGGTGACTTCTAAGTTTATGTCAAACTGGAAACCAGAAGTCACAAGTTAATTTTTCATGTTCTGCCACTTGAGGTTTTAGGTTCCAGACTTTACTTGTTGCTTGTTTTGGGAAATTTTGCTGTTTAGAATTGGCTTTCCAGAATGTTTTTGCTTTCTTAATATGCTTTTTTGCTGTATATAGGTGGCACAGGAGTGGATCAGCTCTCCAAACAAAGAGAAATTCTATCAGTTGCATTTACGAAAATTTCCTGCTGATTATAAAAAATACTGGGAGTTTGTGGGTAAGTTCTTTCTTCTGTGATTTGGAATATATAATAATTGGAAATTTCTGTTTGAGGAAAGCTTATCATCATTTGAATTTTCTGGGACATAGGTTTCCTAAGCTGAATTTGTAACCTCTTACAAGGAATGTTTAAAGTCTTTTAATGAGAACAATTACTGGGACAGTTATGAATATAAAATTCATGGTTGTAACCATTCTATAATTAGAATACCACAGGCCAAAGTGGAAGCTGGGCATGGAAGAGAGGGTGAGTGAAGGGAGCTTGACAAGATTGGTTGGGGGAGGGTGTCCCAAAATCATAGTGTTTATAGATTCTGAGTAAATGTTCCTGCTCTCTGTCTTCTCATTTCATCATTGGTCTGAAACACATACCACACTTATGCATTAGTTATAAATCAACCAAACATTCAGAACTCTTTAATAAAAATAAAAAGTATAAATCCTCTTTTGCCTCCCCCCTCACCCCCTGCCCATCCTACTCCATAGATTCAATTATACACATACGTGTGTATGTATATTTTTGGGGAAAGGTGCTATATGTTCATTGTAGGACACCGAAATAATATTAGCCAACAGAAAAAAAATATCACCAATTCCGATCATTCCAAGATAGTCCTATGAAAATACTAGTATATATCTTACTGTGAGACTGCTCACCTGTGTGAGTTGGGTACATGTGAATGTAGTAGGGTCATTCAACTATGTAGTGACATTTTTCATTCATTCAGCAAATACTGACTTTATAGTGCCTGATAGGGTCTGATTCTAGATGCCAGGTATATAGCTGTGAAGAAACATAAGATTCCTGCCTTCATGAAATTTGTATTTTACTTAATTTTATTTAATATACTGTAAATGTCTTTTCAGAGTTACTAAATAACAGTATATTTATTTTTTCTTTTTTATTTTTTTAAAGATTTTATTCATTTGAGAGAGAAAGAATGAGACAGAGAGAGCATGAGAGGGGGGAGGGTCAGAGGGAGAAGCAGACTTCTCGCCAAGCGGGGAGCCCGATGCGGGACTCGATCCCAGGACTCCAGGATCATGACCCGAGCCGAAGGCAGTCGCTTAACCAACTGAGCCACCCAGGCGCCCAATAACAGTATATTTAATATTTATAGTTATTCCATTGTAAATATATTCCACAGATCTACTTAACCAGTCGTGTCTAGTTAGACATGTACATCGTTTATAGTTTTTCACTGTTGCAAACACTCAGTGTAAACTTTGCTAGGTCAAACAGCATGTGTATTTTAAGACTTGTTCCATATTGCCTCTGCCTACCAAAAGGAATATCAGTTTCACTTCCAACATGAAGATATAAGAATGTACATCTCCCTCATTTGCTAGCTTCAATTTTGTTTTCCAGTTTTATGTATGTAAAGTGTATCTCATCTGAGCTTGTAGCTTTGTTCCCAAATTTTTTCTGATAATGAGTATTCTTAGTGAGGTTCCGGAATGTGGGGATAATGGTTCATGCCCTTTGCCCCTCCTCCTCCTCCTCCCCTTTTTTTTTTTTTTTTAAGATTTTATTTATTTTGAGAGAGAGCACAAGAGCAAGGGAAGGGGCAGAGGGAGAGGAAGAGGGAGAGAAGCAGACTCCCCTCTCTGCAGGGCTCCATCCCATGACCCTGAGATCAGGACCTGATCGCTCAACCAACTGAGCCACCCAGGCGCCCCCCCCCCCCCCCATTAGGGACATTGTTTTCTTCTTAATGTGTGTGCTTTGTTGTAAATTGCTTTTGGTTGTTTGTTATTCAGTTTCACATCCAGGTTTTGAGGCACAGACGATTTCTACACATGTTCAAAACTATTACACTTATTTCTTTATGGTTCTGACTTTGGTCTTTTTTTGTTTTTTAAGATTTTTAAAATTTATTTTTGTGAGAGAGAGAGAGAAAGAGAGGAGAGCGCACCTGAGCATGAGGGGTGGGGGGCTGGGGCAGAGGGAGAAGCAGGCTCCCCACTGAGCAGGGAGCCCGATGCAGGGCTCGATCCCAGGACCTCAGGATCATGACCTGAGCTGAAAGCAGACGCTCAACTCACTGAGCCACCCAGGCACCCGCCTGATTTTGGTCTTAGAAAGTGGATACTTTCAGGGGCGCCTGGGTGGCTCAGTCGTTAAGCATCTGCCTTCGGCTCAGGTCATGATCCCAGGGTCCTGGGATTGAGCCCCACATCGGGCTCCCTGCTCCTTGGGAAGCCTGCTTCTCCCTCTCCCACTCACCCTGCTTGTGTTCCCTCTCTCGCTGTCTCTCTCTCTCTCTCTCTCTGTCAAATAAATAAATAAAATCTTTAGGAAAAAAAAAGTGGATACTTTCATAATTTCTTGTAGTTTTATATTTCTTTTAAATATTTAAATCACAAATTTATCTGGCATCAACTTGATCATATGTTAGAATTACATAGTATTTACTCTTTATCTGGCTTCTTTCATTTAACATGTATGTAAAATTCAATTTTGTGTGTCATCATTATAGTATTATTTCCTTATGTGAACATGTCCTGATGTTACTGTGTGATTTTTGTTTCGTTTTTATGATTTTACTGTTGACAGACATTTTTATTTTCAGTAGTTTTGGCCTGTGTGTCGGGTCCCCAAGGTTCAGTGATTCACTAGGACAGCTTATAGGAATTAACATATACTCATACTCATGGTTGTGACTGTTATGTTAAGAGGCTACAAAGCAGAATCAGCAAGGGGAGAAGCACATGGGGTGAAGTATGGACGACACCAGGAGCAAGCCTGAGTCCTCTCCCAGTAGAGTTACATGCAGTGTACTTAACTTCCCAGTAAGGAATTGTCACAGTGCAGGGCATGCAGAATGTTACCTACTAGGGAAGCGTGTTAGAGATTCAGTGCCCAGAACACCCTCTGCCTGGCCTAAACTCCTGACTTCCAGAAGTAAAGCAGGTGTTTGGTATAGACCATATTTTTGCAAATGGTTTAGGCACAGCGAGTCTGATGAGTCAGCAAATGATAATCCCGAGATCCAGGATCCCACATGCCAAAGGCCACCCTTGTAAGCAGACCTTTCTAAAGATAGCAGCCTCGGGCGTGCTCTGTTAAATCTGACACAGAATTTCATGAACAGTGCCACCCTGACGTTCCTGTGTTGGTGGGAGGGCATTTTTGTTGAGTCCTATCCAGAGGAGGATTATGGAGTCTCTGGGTATGTGTATGTTCAAGTTGACTAGGTAATGCTCAGCCTGTTGTTCAGCATTAAACCCCACCAGCAGTGTACGAGAAGTCACATTGTTCCCGGTCTTCACCAACACATTTGTATTGATTGTCATGTTAGTTTTAGCCATTACGCCATGTTTGTCTTGCTGGCCTTTTGTGGTTTTATTTTGTCATATCCTTGTTATCAGTGAGGTTGAGCACCTTTTTATATATTTAGTAGATGGTTCAGTAATCTCTTTTGGGAAGTGCCTATTCAAAGTTACTGTTAATTTTCTCTTATCTTTTTCTTATTGATTTGTAGGAGTTCCTTATATAATCTGGATACATGCCATTCTCTCAGTTTGGCTTGCATTTTGACTCTCACTGATGTCTTTAAAAAGCTTTATTTTATTAAGAATGTCTTATTTTTATTATTTATTTATTTAAGTACTCTACACCCAACATGGGGCTCAGACTCACGACCCCAAGATCAAGAGTTGCATGCTTCCCTGCCAAGCCAGCCAGGCACCCCTAGAATTTATTTTTAACATAGCAAATGCATCTTTTTTTTTTTTTTTTTAAACTAACAACCCTGAGATCAAGACCTAAGCTGAGATCTGTAGTTGGACACTAAACCAACTGAGCCCACCCAGGCGCCCCTATTTTTTTTTTTTTTTTTATGGTTGGTGTTCTATGCCTCATTTAGGAAACCTTTCCCTGCTGCAGCTCATAAATATATTAACATCTGGAACAAGTGTCAGCAAACTATGGCTTGCAGATCTACCCCATATCCTGTTTTTTGTACTACCTTAGAGTAAGGTTTTTACAATTTTTAAAAAAAATATTATTTATTTGACAGACAGCAAGAGAGGGAACACAGACAGGGGGAGTAGGAGAGGGAGAAACAGGCTTCCCGCCGAGCAGGGAGCATCGGGCCCGATCCCAGGACCCTGGGATCATGACCTGAGCTGAAGGCAGACGCTTAATGACTGAGCCACTCAGGTGCCCCAGGTTTTTACATTTTTAAAGAATTTTTTTTAAGACTTTATTTATTTGAGAGAGAGAGCATGCACAAGCAGGGGGAGGGGCAGAGGGAGAGAGAGAAGCAGACTCCCTGTCAAGCAGGGAGCCCGATTCGGGGCTCTATCCCAGGACCCTGGGACCATGACCTGAGCTGGAGGCAGATGCTTTAACCGACAGCCACCCAGGTGCCCCAAAGAACTTTGAAAAAAAGATGATGAATATACAACAGACCCTATGTGTGGCTTGCAGAAAAAAAGTTTGGCTCTTCACAGAAAAAGTTTGTAGCCCCTTTTCTAGAGTTCATTGTTTTGTCAACCTGGAATTTATTTTTATTTTATTTACTTATTTATTTATTATTTTTTGTGGTTTTTTTGTTTGTTTTTTTAAAGATTTTATTTATTTATTTGACAGAGAGAGACACAGCGAGAGAGGGAACACAAGCAGGGGGAGTGGGAGAGGGAGAAGCAGGCTTCCCGCCGAGCAGGGAGCCCGATGCGGGACTTGATCCCAGGACCCTGGGATCATGACCCGAGCCGAAGGCAGACGCTTAACGACTGAACCACCCAGGCACCCTGGAATTTATTTTTATGCATGAATGGGATGTATAGGGGTCATGTTTCATTTTTTTTTCCAAATGGAATTGTGGTTATCCCAGTATCATTTATTGAAAAGACCACCCTCTTCATGCTGTGCAGTGCCATATTTGCCATAAATCTAGTGTCCATTTAACTCATGGATTTTTTTCCTGGACTCATTTCTTTATTGGATCATTTGCCTACCCTTGTGCCCACATCACATTGCCTAATTACTTAGTCCAGCTTTATAATGAGTTTTAATAACGACTGAACAGTTCCTCCTACCTTGTTTGCCTTAAGAGTGCCTTAGCTATTCTTGTCTGCTTGAGTTCCCATATAAATTTTAGAGGAAAAAATGGGGAAGTTGGGCAAGAATTGACATCTTTTTTTTTTTTGAGAATTGACATCTTTCTGATAATTTTCTAATTCATGAATAAGAAATACATCCAGTTATTTTGGTTTATTTTCAGTGATGTTTTAGAGTTTACGATGGAGAGGTTTTGCAGATTATCTTTGGTTTGATTTTTGTGGAGGTGGGGTGTCATTTGTAATTCAGTGAATATCTCTAAAAGATACAGACCTAAAATTTTATAATAAGATTACATTTTATTGCTAAAATATTAAGTTATTCCTTAATATCAGATAGCTAGTCAGTGTTTAAATTTTCAATTTCATCATAAATAACAATTTTTTTCGGCGAGTTTGAAATAAGGTCCAAATTAGGTGCACACATTGACACTAGTTGAAAGGTTTTTTTTTTTAAAGATTTTATTTATTTATTTGACAGAGAAAGACACAGTGAGAGAGGGAACACAAGCAGGGGGAGTGGGAGAGGGAGAAGCAGGCTTCCTGCCGAGCAGGGAGCCCGATGCGGGGCTCGATCCCAGGACCCTGGGATCATGACCTGAGCCGAAGGCAGCTGCTTAACCAACTGAGCCACCCAGGCGCCCGAAAGGTTTTTTTAACTATAATTTTCTCATTCTGTTTTTTTTCCCCTTTGTAATTTGTTTGTTGAAAAAGTTGAGTTGTTGATCCTTTAGAATTATTGTCTATACTTGTTGTGTCCCCCTGGTGTTTGTTGGTACGTTTTTCTGTCCTCTGTATTTCCTGTAAATTAATAGTTGTATCTAGAGGCATGATCCGATTCAAGTTTGATTTATTATTTTTGGCAAAACTATTTCGTAGATGGTGTTATGTTCCTTTATCAGGAAGTGCATGATCTCTAATTTCTCTTTTAGTAATATTTACAGCTGTGGATGCTTAATGCCTAGATTAATTTATTAAAGGTACAAAATGGTGATATTTTTATTTGATCATTTCTTCATTTATTAGCTGGAATAGTTCTATAAAGAAATTTCTCTATATTATTTGGTTACTCTCTGGTGTACTTTATAAAGAAATGTAGAAAAGTACTTGACTCTTGACCAGTTTTTAAAATAATGAGCTAATTCACCACAGGCACTGATGTTGACCAATGTGCTTTTTTTTTTTTTAACTTCATAAATGCATGGACTTACATATACTTGTGTTTCTATCCATTATCATTTAAGCCCTTTAGGTAGGACCCTACAAGTCTTTGAGAGCTGACTTGCTATCTGATATGACCAATATTACCTATATTCTTTTATCCCATATCTGAACTTGCAATTTTATAAGTAGCCTTAGCATCCTGTAGAAGAAAATGGTTATTTCAAGAACAATATGATTACAATATAATAATACACTGTATGTATGAACAAGTAATACGTGTAAGCATAAGAATACAGAAAGGTTGAAAAAACAGAGGATTGGAGAAAGACACTCACGTAAACCCTACTAAAAGAAGATGTGTTTAGGGTGCCTGGGTGGCTCAGTCAGTTGAGCATCCTACTCTTGATGTCGGCTCAGGTTGTGACGTCACGGTTGTGGGGTCAAGCCCTATGTCGGGTTCCGCGCTCAGCAGGTAGTCACTCACACACATGTGCATGCGCTTTCTCTCTCTCTCTCTCTCTCAAATCTTAAAAAAAAAAAAGAAGACATGTTTAGCTCTGTTAATATCAGACTAAATAGACTGTAAGACAAAAAAACTTACATACAAAGGGAATCATAATAAGTTTAGTTCAGAGGAGATGACAATTCTCAATGTATATATACCTAATAAAATATATAAAGAAAAAACTGAGGGGCGCCTGGGTGGCTCAGTCAGTTAAGCATCTGCCTTCAGCTCAGATCATGGGATTGAGCCCCTCGTTGGGCTCTCAGTTTAGCAGGGAGCCTGCTTCTCCCGCTCCCTCTACTGTTTCCCCTGCCTGTGCTCTCTGGCTCTCTCTCTCTGTCAAATAAATAAATAAAATCTTTAAAAAAAAACCTGATAGAACTAGAGTATACTTTTTACACATATATGAGACTTTGAACTATTAAATTACCAAAGGTGAATTTTAAAAAGCACACCATAAAGTGAAACACAACAGAAGTAAATGAACCTAATTATATATTACATGTATTACCTTTTGTTTTGGTTGAATACTTTTACTTTTTTTCTCATTTTAAAATTTCTTTTTACTTTTTCTTGTTAGTTTGGAAATTATCTCTCAATGTATACATCTTTTGCTGTTTTAGAACAGTTAGGTTAAAACTTAAAACATGCACCCTTGATTTATCAAAATCTATAGTTTTAGTAGCTCTTTTAAGTGTTTCCATAGATGAGGTAAAACCTTTTAAACTGTGTGAGACATAATCGGTAGCCCCCAGTGAGTCCTCGGTTGTTTACTGATGCTACCGCTTTGTGTTTTTCTTCTCTCCTTGTGCCTTGCTTATCCCTGGTGCGTGTTGGTCATTATCTTTGCAATGTTATTTATAAAAATAATTTGAGGCCTAGGATGATACTATCTTCCTCCACAGAGGATTTTTCTTTGCTTCTGCCAGGCTTCTTTGGGGCACCTGCGATGTGGGATCATCTTAATCTGGTTTAAGGGATTGGCTTTTCTGGAGCACCCAGCTGTTTGGAAGCTGGGCTGTAGCCCACGTCAAGGCGGGTTTGCTTCTGCTTCATCCTTGGGTGTAGTCCTGAGTCCTTCGTAGTCCCAACCTGAAGCATATAGGGCTACCAGGGTCCCCACTCTGGACAGGCCCTGGACTCCAGTTTTTGTCTTTTTAGTCCAATAAGGCCATCCCAGGTCTGGCCTGGCCTCTTGGCTGCCACTCCAAGCATAGTTGAGATGTTTCTAGGGGAAATACTGGGCTGACTCCATTGGATTTCCACATTCTTCTGGATCTCAACACAGTAACTCTTCACTGTTATAATTGCTCTGATGCCTTCACATAGATATTTCTTACCTGCCACATTTTATTTATTTTTTAAAAAAGATTTTATTTATTTTGAGAGAGAGAGAGAGCGTGTGCACTTGCTTAAGCAGGGGGGAGGGGCAGAGAGAGGGAGAGGGAGAAGCGGACTCCACACTGAGCAAGGGAGCCTGGTGTGGGGCTCTATCCCAGGACCCCGAGATCATGACCTGAGTGGAAGTCAGAAGCTTAACCGACTGAGCCACCCAGGCACTCCTAACCTGCTACATTTTAAAATCTTGTTTGGATTTAGTGGTTCTGTCTGTCTAATCCCAGTGCCTCGTATTTTAGTTCATTATATTGTTACTGGATCTGGTGGTTGGTGTGCTCAACTTTTTTGTTGTAGTGCTTGCTCTGTTTTCCCAGCCCCCGTAGTTTACAACTAGTCTTTCCCCCTTGTTTGAAATGCCACCAGTAATCGCTTCTCGGCCTTTTGGCTGAGATCAAGTGTGAAATGCCACCAGTAGGCTCAAAGTTCTTATATGTCCTTGGATCTGTTTTGGGGTTTTCTCCTGGGATTTTGAAACTGAGGAACAAAAGAGAAAATTTTTTGGTTAAAAACTAAAATAAGTTTTAAGGAAAGGAAGTTTACTAGCTACTTTTGAATATTATGATTTTATTTTGGCTTTTTAGCCATTGCGAAGAATACATTTTATAATACTGTATAATCCGTATTTGAGAATGTTGACTGGCTTAGAGTATTATTTTGAAGTATATTACAAAGTCTCGTGCTGTATACTTGCTTGAACTTAGTACAAGGGGTTAATATCCTTTAAGTTAATCTCATTTAAAATAATTCTGTTAGAATCAATGCCAACTTCTTATTGTTTCATAGTTCATCTTGAGGAATGTGAACTAGCTAAACAGCTTCATCCAAAGGAAAATGATTTGGTGTTTTTGGTTCCTGAAAGACAAAATGGAGAGAAGAAAGATACAGAGAGAAATCGCATGCAGGATCTCCGTGAATATCATTGCGGTTATATTCATAAGTTTCGCCGCACTTCAGTCAGTAAGTAGATAATGAGACTGTAAAGAGAAATCTGTCAGATATAAGCTCATCTTTTAATTTCCCTCTGAGTTGTGCTTTACCGGCCACATACTTGTTAAACATATTTGAGACGTGTATTTGCCAGGTTGGTTACTTGCCATCCAGAGTCCTTTTTTTAATTTTTCTAGACTCATCTGGGAAAAGCCCAGTACTTATTCCTCTAGATTTATGATTTAAAAGCTTTCTTTTGTAATGTCCTCTCTTTCTGATACATTTCTTCATCTGTCATTGTGTTTGTTATTAAACAGACAATTTGCAAACCATCTGTTTTTTGTATCTTAAAATCACAACCTTGGTGTTGCGGCTAAGTATCAATGAGAAGACCAAACATATAAGTCATTGTGAGGCACCTCGAAGGTTCTGCTGTTTCCCTTGCCCCCATCCCTTGTGTCGTAGGGACCCGTCTCCTGGGAGTAGCATCGCAGAAGTAACGTCAGCTTTGGGCGCCTGGGTGGCTCAGTTGGTTAAGCGACTGCCTTCGGCTCAGGTCATGATCCTGGAGTCCTGGGATCAAGTCCCGCATCGGGCTCCCTACTCCGCAGGGAGTCTGCTTCTCCCTCTGACCCTCCCCCCTCTCATGTGCTCTCTCTCTCTCATTCTCTCTCTCTCAAATAAATAAAATCTTTTAAAAAAAAAAAAAAAAGAAGTAATGTCAGCTTGGAGGTAATCGGTACCTGCTGCGTGCCAGGCCACGTGCCTTGTCCTGCCTGCGCTCGTTTATCGTCTTCCTCAAAGCCTTGCAAAGCAGTAAGATCTATGTATTCCCTGCTCACTAGGAAATGAAGGCTCAGGGATATTCAGTACTCATCCCAAGGTCATTCTCAGTATTAAGTGGTAGGCCGAGAATTGAAACCTACATTTGTTCGACTGCAGGGTTGCCCACATTCTTCATTGTATGCTGAGCAGCCTTTTTAACATTGCTGCTTTCTTAGCCTCAGCCATGTGACAAGAACATGAGTTCATTATTCCTTCGCCTTTTTGCATCCAGTCTTAAAAACAAAGCTCCTTGGAGTTTAGCATCATGCTGCACTGAAACTGGTGTGCTGTATTTCTATCATAAGTGTGGTCCAGCCCAGTTCTTCCTGTAGAGTGCATTTAGGGGCGTAGCAGGAGAGGTACATAGCTTAATCTGTGCTTTTGACTCTTGCAAATGATGACATGCACCAAATTTATGTTTCTAAGGTATTCTCCTTCCAGCTCCTCAAGCATCCAACTATCTGACATCTCCATTTGCAAATCTGTTAGACAAAAAAACCAAAGGAAGCGCTTGATTTTCTGCCTGACATCTACTATTCCTTCTGTTTTTCCCATCTCAGCAAGTGGGGCCTGCCTTTTTCTAGTTGCTCAGGCCCAAAACCCCAGTCATCCTTGATCCTTTCTTTGTCTCACATCCTACATGTAATTCATCAGCAAATCCTGTTGACTCTTTCTTTGCAAAGTATCCAGAATCCAAGCCCCACGTCTGCTTACTACATCCTGGTCCACACAACCATCAGCTGCAGTGGCTTCCTGGTGGCCTGTTTGCTTCTGTGCTTTTCCCATTGCTGTTTATTCTCCATCTGCAGGAAGAACGATTCTTTTAATGTCTAAGTTTAAGCATGTCACTTCCCAGTACAAAGCTGCCCTGTGGCTTTCTACCTGACTTGGAATAAGGTTCAAAGTCAGTATTGTGGTCTGCAGAGCCCTATAAAATGGAGCCCCGTTTTCTTCTCTGAGTCTTTGCAGCACTTGTCTCCCTACTTTTCCTTCCAGCCATACTAGGCTTGTCCCTGTTCCTGAAATACTCCAGTCACATCTTTGCTTCATGGTCTTTGCAATTGTTGATTCTTTGCCGGTAACACCCTTTCCTCAGATAAGGGCGTGGCCTACTCATTTATTTCAAGTGTCTACTAAGATACCATCTTATCAGGAAGACCTTCCCTGACTTGCCTGTGACGGTAACAGCTCCCTCCCATCCCTCATGACTTCTTCATCCCCTTCCTCTGCTTGCTTCATGGTGCTCATCACCACCTGACATGTTTATTTGGTTATCTGCTTCCCTTTTCTTGAAAGGAATTGCCTGGTTCTTTGGAAGCATTCAGTAAACATTTGAGTGAATTACTTGAACAACATCATACAAAAAACATAAGTTATAAAATACATAATTCTGAATAACCTTTTTAGCTGGACAACATTATTCCCGGGCAACTGAAATTGCTTTTTCTCCTTCTTGATAATAGTGCGCAATGGGAAATCTGAGTGTTCCCTTTCCATCCAGACTCAAGATAATTTGCCAGTCAATTTAAATGAACTCGTGAAATGCGTTGTAATCAGTTCTCTGGTAACTACACAAAGGAAGTTGAAAGCCATGTCTTTGTTGAGTGGACGGAACCAACTGGCCAGAGCTGTTCTGAATCCAAACCCCATGGACTTCTGTACAAAAGATTTACTAACTACAACATCTGAGAGAATTGTGAGTCATGGTTAAACGGGAACAAAAAGTCTGAAAATTTCGTGTCAGAATGTGACAGCATCATGTCGTGTTTATTCATTGCACATTCCTGTATGTCTGGGACAAAGCTCTATCCCCGTGTGTGCACAGTGAGGGTGTGTGGCGCTTCGTTATGTTACTCACCTTACCTCAGGAAAAAAGTGTAGTGCGATAAAGGATTGAAAATATGCTTAAAGAGGAGCATTAAAATGTTAGATGAGCATCCTACTTAAATGCTTGTTAGGTGATTAAAATTCAGAGGTAGGAGTAGGTTAATAGAGTTAATTTTGCATTTGAAAGATCGACGGAGAATTGACAGGTAAAGTTGCCATTTTGCATGAGCATGTTATGTTCTTGCTGTAAGACCTATATATATTCATTCCAGGAGATTAATACTGAGGAAGGCAAGAGAAAAGTAACAGTGTTTGGACCGCTGCTGTGTGCGGGGGCTTTCTGTGCAGTATCTCATTCACTTCTCGTCCTCTCAGGAATCCCAGATTTAATGGATGACAAAGGCATAGGCGCAGAGAGGTTAGGAGTTTAGAGACCTAGCTTGTGAGTGAAGCTGAGGTTTAAACTTAGATCTGATCCAAAATCCGGAATGTTAGGAAAGAAAATCTCAGAACGTTTTTGTACTATCTATGGAAAGAATAAATAGAAGAAA
Organism: Phoca vitulina; assembly: GCF_004348235.1. Classification (NCBI taxonomy): domain Eukaryota; kingdom Metazoa; phylum Chordata; class Mammalia; order Carnivora; family Phocidae; genus Phoca; species Phoca vitulina. The sequence continues at coordinate 29,410,901 of NW_022589724.1, read as the reverse complement.
AGTATTGAACAATTTATTGTGATCCTCTTTGTAAGAATCACAAATAAAAATGCAGTTGTAGTAGTTGTAGGTGGGCTGAAGCCTACAGACGCTCATAAATAACTTCATAGTAGTGAAATTGGTTCTGTAGATTAAAGGTCATGTTGGGGTCTTTCCTGATCATAACCAAAGCTTCTGTCTGATAAAGGTTAGAAGAAACTCAAATGGTTTTCTCTTCTTCCTCTCCTGTGCCACTCCAGGAAGAGCAGCTCATTCTCACTAATGTCTTTTGCATAGATCGCCTACTTAAGAGATTTCAACGAAGACCAAAAGAAAGCGATAGAAACTGCATATGCCATGGTCAAACACTCCCCGTCAGTTGCCAAGATCTGTCTGATTCACGGACCACCTGGAACAGGAAAATCAAAAACGATCGTTGGCCTCCTCTACCGCCTGCTGACAGAGGTAGAGTACGTGAGGGCGTCCGCGCTGGGGGCCGGGCACGTCGTCCCTCAGGAGTTAACTGGGGGCATACGTAAATGACCGCTACAGGTCCTCCTCCCTGCACTTTGGTGTATCTTTTTGATACTGTGTGGAACTGTATCTGAGAAAGAGGTAGCAGAAGGAGACAAGGGTGTAAAAAGTAAAAAGAGCAGAAAATGTCCTGTGTGACACTAAGCTGAAGGGCTAGAATGGTGGTCTCGTCACGTCTAATGCCAAGAAACTGTCTGGAATGTATTCCTGGGCTACATTTTGGTTGGATTGAGTATGGAGTAAAATAACTGGGTAGTGAGGTGAGGCTCAGGGAAGCTATGATAAAATGTCCTGCTAGAGCCATTTTGATGTCAATGTAAGATGTAGGTGCTGTTACTTATTTTTAAGTATTTATAAGGGGAACTTTCAAACATACACGGAAGTAGAGAAAAACTGGAAAACTCTGTAATAGAGCTCATCAGTATTTTTTGTTTGTTTGTTTGGCGTGTGTGTGTCAAATTGTAGAACCAGAGGAAGGGGCATTCAGATGAAAACTCCAATGCCAAAATCAAACAAAACCGTGTCCTTGTGTGTGCGCCTTCCAACGCAGCTGTTGATGAACTTATGAAAAAAATCATCCTCGAATTTAAAGAAAAATGTAAAGACAAGAAGAATCCTTTGGGTATGATACTTATATGGCTTTTAATTTGTTTTTGGTTTTGTTCTGTGTTTAGTGTGGGCAGCTTTGAATGCCAAAGAATAAGCCAGTTGTGGTAATAACTTCTGCTTGGGGCTGTGGCCCATACGTACTCATCAATTCATTTAGCAAGTTTTATTGAGCATTTACTCTGTGCCAAGGCCCTGTGCTAAGTACTGAGGTTTCAACAGTGAAACCTTCCAGGAGACGATAATGAGGAAGTGGATCAGTGGGCAGTTAGAGTATAAATCTGGACATTCTGTAAGAGCAGTAAGATGTGGCTACTTTCAGACACCTTAGAGCGGCCCTTGGTTCAGTTGTGGAGCGTTAAGGAAGGCTCCTGGGGGAAATGATGTCTAAGATGAAACCTGGAGAGTAGTTAGGAGTTAGCCGTGGGAAAGGATTGGTGGGTATGGGGAGCTCTAGCAGAAGTTACTGTCAGTAACAGGGACCAGAGGCGAGAGAACCTCCGTGCAGGATAGCTGGAATGTCATAAGCCCCACGAAGGTGAGGGTTTGGGCATTCCGTTTGCTGCGCTCTCTCCAGTGAGATCCAGGCAGTGAGGGTACGCAGGGACTGTGTTTGTTTCCTTGGGGAGGTGTGTGAGTTCTCTATTGGGTATTGATGGTCAGGTGTACCTCATATGAAAGGTCAAGAGTTTATAAAAACACTGGTCTACCATAGGTAGACCTTGAAGTGAAAATGTTGGGTTGAAGGATTTGTGCATCTTCGGTTTTCTAGATAGTGCCAAATCGTCCTCAGACGTGGGTGTAGCAGTTTACACGCCCAGGAGCAACTCCAGTGCATACGCAGTGGTGTGGTTTTAACGTGCCTGTCCCTGGCTGGCTGAGGGAAGGTGAGCACTCTCAGGCGAGTGCTGACCATGCAGCTGGGCCGGGATCAGGACGGGGCCAGCCAGGCATCCGGGTTGGATCTTCCATTTTGTTAGAGAAAAAATGATATCTTCTGGCCGTAGAAGAGAACTTTGGTCTTTTATACTGCATTCATTGTCATTTCTTCCACTACTTGCAGCTGTCCTGGTCCTTTGTCATTAGTTTCTGTCATGAAGGGCTGTTGAATTTTATTGCATGCATTTTTCTTGTTGCATCTGTTGAAATGGTAATGAAACTTTTTTCTTTAATCTGTTAGTGGGGTAAAGTACAGTGTTTTTCTAATACTAAAATATCTTTGATTCCTAGAATAAGGCCAACTTGGTCATGTATTATTATTTTTTAACACGTTGCTAGATTGCTAATGTTTAATTTAGGATTTTAAAATGAGTACTCATGAATGAAGCCAGCCTGTGATTTTTCTTTGTCATATCTATGTCTGGGTATCATTACACTGACTTTAAAAATGTAATTGGGGATAATTTTTTGTTAATTCTTTGGAATGTTTTATATATGACAGAGATTATCTATTCCTTGAAGATTAATTTGTTTTTAGTGTTGTTTTGTTTATTGACAGATGGGTAAGTTTTAATCTGTCCGAATGTCTTAGCTGTTAATAGGTCTATTCAGGTTTCTGTATTTTAGTGAGTTTGGCTAATTTGTATTTTTCAAGAAAAATCAACATTTCCTCTTAATTTTTAAATATATTGGCATAAAGTTGCTTGTTGTATTCTCATTTTAAAACTTTCAACTCTATTTTGATTGGGTCACCTTTGTCATTCCCTGAATTACATATTTAGTCCCTAAATCCACATGTGGTATGAGCCTATGTTTTGAAAGTCCTGGAAGAGATTTTGGTTTTTCCCAGCTAAGCCCAGGGGCAGTTAGATTCATTTCCTTTTCATCCTCCCACCTCTTTCAGGCCTTCTTCCTTTCCAGTGGGCTTTATTTATTTATTTTTTAAAGATTTTATTTTTATTTATTTCACAGAGTGAGACACAGAGAAAGCGGGAACACAAGCAGGGGGAGTGAGAGAGGGAGAAGCGGGCTTCCCGCGGAGCAGGGAGCCCACTGCGGGGCGCGATCCCAGGACCCTGGGATCATGACCTGAGCCAAAGGCAGATGCTTAACGACTGAGCCACCCAGGCGCCCCATCCAGTGGGCTTTAAAATCCAAGCCTCCATTATAAAGTTCTATGTCTTCACTGGAATGGTAGTTTTGCCAGTGTAGACATTTGTCAAACTGTAGAACTAAAGATTTTGAAACATCTGCATTTTATTGAATGTACAGTAAAAAAAAAATTCTGAGCACCTAGACGGCGCCAACCCTGACTCATCCTGTTCCCCCAGGGAAGCCTCAGCACCTTGTGGGCTTTCAACTCTGGTTTTGAGCTTTCTTTTTGTTTTTGGCCCCTAGGAATTTCTCTTCCATTTCTGTGAGCTCACCCTGCAGTTTAAAGGAGTCTGTTTTGTTTTATTTTATTTTATTTTATTTTATTTATTTGACAGAGACAGAGATAGCGAGAGCAGGAACACAAGCAGTGGGAGTGGGAGAGGGAGAAGCAGGCTTCCCATCAAACAGGGAGCCTGATGTGGGGCTCGATCCCAGGACCCTGGGATCATGACCTGAGCTGAAGGCAGACGCTTAACGACTGAGCCACTCAGGTGCCCAAGGAGTCTGTTTTAATTTATGGAGCATTTCTAGGTATTTATAGGGGGTGAGTTTCCAGGTAATTTCATCCACCTTTCTCATGGAAACACAAGTAAGTTAGCAGTTTTGAAACCTTTAAGTAAATGTTGGCCAGAGAAGATGGCTTCAAAGTTAGAAGAATGAGCTGAACTAGGAACAAAATATGTTGTAGACAACTGCTTAGTAAGTCATTCATTCATTCAGCATACATTGATTGTGCTTCCGTGCCAGCCACTATCATAGCCAGTGAGTACAACGAAACCCTATTCAGTGGAAGGAGATCGACAGTAAACAAATAAGCATGTGATGTGTCAGATTGTGATAAGTGCTGATTGCTATAATTTAGCCCTATGATGGAGTGAGAGATTTTTAGATTAAGTAATATATAAAATATGGTGACCGAAAATAAAGGTGTGGTTAACAGCTAGCCACTTAAATGACATTTACACTGTTTGCAGTTATCTACTCCACAGTTTCAGCACCTTGTGTCCCTTAGATTCTGGAGTAGCAGCATGATATGGAGTAGAGTTTCAAAAACTTTGTTGTGAATATTCCACGAAAGGATTTGATAGTAAAATATGATTCTGTCTTGAAAATTCAAATATGTATTAATATATGAAAGTCTTTACATATCTGATATATCCTGTGGTTAAGAAATCTATCTTATTTCAACTCACCTTTCCCAAATGTATTTTACTATGGAATGTTGTACAGAACATAGTTTGAGAAATGTTGGTATAATTGAATCTCAACTTTGTAATGTCCTGTTTATGCAACCTCTGTAGCTTTTATTAGGTAGAAATGGTCAGTACTCACCCTGCAGGGTGGTTGTGAAGAATATCTAATGTGTATGAATCCTCTAGTGTAGTTTCAGGTGTGGAGTTGATTGATAGTTAATGTTGGCTCCTTTCCCTGATTGTTAGTATGCTCGCTTAGAAATAGGTACTATGTACAGAGATTGGCAGTGTCCTTATTAATCTCTAAGTATGATTTTTTTATCAACAGGGAACTGTGGAGATATAAATTTAGTACGTCTCGGTCCAGAAAAGTCTATTAATAATGAGGTCCTAAAATTCAGTTTGGACAGCCAAGTTAACCACAGAATGAGTAAGTACTCATTAAAGCACATACTAACATTACTTCTGTTTCCTTTTATGTGATAGCTAATGTGTTGGGCATTAAAGGTAATTTGTAGACACTCGAAATAGCCTTGCTTTGAGAACTAGTTTTTCTTCTGATTGCATATGCATATGTGTATATTTGTGAGACTTATCATAGCATTCTTTTTTTTAAGAAAAAGACTTACCTTCTCATGTTCAGGAGATGCATAGAAGAAAGGAATTTCTAGATCATCAACTTGATGAACTTTCCCGCCAGCGTGCTTTATGCCGAGGAGGAAGGGAAATACAGGTATCTAAACATGTCTTGATGAATATTTTTTAATAGCTGATAAGTACAGAAGCTAGTGATGAGTATTTGATACCAATGTTTTATTGTGGAATAGCATAATTGGTGTATAAAGATGTATAAAAAAGCGGTATGCCTTATATTAGGGATTAAAAAACTTTCTAAAAAGGAAAGGTAGTAAGTAATTTAGACTGCAGGCCATATGGTCTCTGTTTCAACTACTCAGCTCTGCTGTTGTAGCATAAAAGTAGTGACAGATAATACATAAACAAATGGATGTGGCTGTGTTCCAATAAAACTTTATTTATAAAAACAGATGGTGAGCTGAATTTGGCCCAGGCTGTAGTTTGCTGTTGCCTGCCTTGTATTAAAGCTGTAGTGAATTTATTAGATATCTTTCAGTTGCAAGTTAAACCCAAGTTAGACAAAAAGGGAATTCACTGACTTAGATACCTAGGAACTCTGGGAGTGATTAACTCCAGTGTAGCTGGATCCAGAGGCTCCAGATTTCATTTCTCCATCCCTTGATTTTTCTGTGTGTCAGACATTTCTCATCTTGGAGAAGACAAGTGCCAGCATCTCTGGGTACCACCGCTCCAGCTTAGAAAACCCAAGGGAGGGGCGCCTAGGTGGCTCAGTCAGTTAAGCATCCAACTCTTGATTTTGGCTCAAGTCATAATCTCAGGGTTGTGAGATCAAGCCCCGTGTTGGGCTCCATGCTCACCAGGGAGTCTGCTTCTCTACCTCTCCCTCTGCCTCCCCCCTCCCCCCCCCCCCCCACTGCCCATGCTCTTTCTCCCTCTCTCTCAAATAAATAAATAAATTTTAAGAAAGGAAGGAAGGGAGGAAGGCAGGCAGGAAGGAAACCCATAGGGCAAGAAGGGGCTGCTTTCCCTGCTATCCACGCGTCAGTTCCATGGAGGGAGTCTGATTAGTCCCTGGGTGTGCAAGCAGGTCTAATCCCTGTTTTTAAGGGAATGTGAGCCAGTTTACCAGGCCTATGTTATATGCCCATCACTGTGGCTAGAGGAATGACTGGGATGTGATTAATAACCTGTTTGAATCACCCAGAAATTAATGGAGGAATGAGCCCCAGGGGTTGGACTGCCCAGCAGACAGAAATAGCACACATGGGACACACTAGACAGAACGGAATCTTGTACAGTGTTAAGGATTTATCAGATTAACGCTTAAGTGAAGCTCAGGGTGCCAGACCACAGAGAAATTGAATAGAGACATTTATTACGCACAGATCCTGGAGGAAGTACACGTCCCGCCTCCAGGGGCCACACAGGGAGGTCAAGGCAGAATGCAGACCGAGAGGCAGGACCTGGGCGCTCGTCTTTGTTAGGGTCTGTGGGTGAGGTGCTTTGGGGGTCCTGGGCTAGGGCCAGATTGGGCAACTCAGCCCAAAAGAGCAGGGCTTAGATAAGCTGCATGGGTGTGCATAAGGCACACAGGCGCTGGAGGCAGGGGAGACTGTGGTCATGAGGGCAGTCCTGTCGGAGCTTCCATTTGCTGGGAGTCTGTGGCTGCTCTCTTACCTGGGGCCTTGTTCGCGGGAGGGCTCGTGTCCATGGAGGGTCTCTTCAGGCTGCCTGGCTGGACAGTGTGCACGAGGCTGCAGTACCATGGGGTAGCGTGGCCGCAGCACAGCCTGGTGTCAGGACTCCTGGGGAAGAGAGAAGGAACTGGGGGAAAAGCGAGTCTTGGGCAGCTAGATTATAGTGCCACCTGAAAGGCAAGGCAGTCAGCGGGAAAGCATTTTAAAATGGCTCAGTTTAACTTTAATGATTGCATTCTCACTTTTCCCAGAGGCAGGAATTAGATGAAAAAATTGCGAAAGTTTCAAAAGAGAGGCAGGAACTAGCTTCTAAAATTAAAGAGGTAAGTGGTTCACCTGTAGCATTTTCCGGGTTTTTCTCTCTTTCTCTTTATTATGAATTATTTCACGCAACTGATGGGCTTTTCTCAATTGCATTTAAATATTATGAAAAACTTTTTTAAATGTTAAAGTAGAGAAAATGATGCAATTACATGTACATTTGCTGTTTTTGTTTTAGCCTAATAATTCTTATCGTCATTGAGATTTCTAAGAAAGGTGATTATAAAGTATTTTTTCCTTTTCTAGGTCTGGGTATTAAACTCCGTTGTTAGGTGCTCTCCACACCCCCGGCGCTGCAAAGTCGCTTATGATAACTATCATCAGATGAATAGTTAGTGAAAGTAGATTTGAAGGTGTTTTCCCTGTTAAAAAGAAAATAAAATCCGTGCCCACCCAGGGACACCAAAAAGAGAAGGGAAAAAAAAAAAGGAAAATGAGATGTCTAGATTCAAGTAGCGTGACAGTGGCTGGGGATTTGGCAAAAGAGAGTACAAACAAGTCTTTTACAATTCTTGACTGAAAGCATAAACCTACCCTATTTGTTTTTGATCATAAGAATCCTTCTGTAGCGTGTGTAACTTCTTCCCCAGTATTCTTTGGGTATAAAAATATCATCAAGGGGCATCTCGCTGGCTCAGTTGGTGGAGCATGTGACTCTTGATCTCTCGGGGTTGTTGAGTTTGAGCCCCACGTTGGGCACAGAGCTTACTTAAAAATAAAATCTTTAAAAAAAAAAATGAACAAGATTTAGATTGATCAAAGCTAGGATGAGCCTGATATATATCCTCATGACCAGATTGCAGCCCTAATAAGCCAGTGGGGGTCAGGGAGAGCAGGTTATAGCAACTGGTAACGTTATTAGTATTTTTAAGCTGAGATTTTTCTCTTGAATGTATTAGCCTTCCCAGTATAGCTAAATAAATAACAGTTGAACAATTTAGCTGTTTGTTCATTTAAATAAAAAAATTATGTGGAAAGATTTCTATTAAAATTGTAAACTGAGCCCAAAATTACTTCCCAAACTTAAGGATGAAGCCTGTATTTAAGGATGAAGTCTGTTTTTGCATATACTGTGGGTTTTGCTGCTCATCACCTTGTTCTGTGGGCCATTGAATTAATTGTACTTGGCAGTTCTCCTCAGGTGGCTGAGAGGAGAGGTGTGTGACAGTGCATTCACGGGTGTCCCTGGGAGGGCCACAGTTGCCACCATCTCCCTGAAGCTTCCACACATGCTTGGGAGTCCACGTCTGGGGTTGAACAAATGTGCAGGGATGAACCCCTGTTTAGGAACCGAAATAGGCTCACTGAATCTCTGATAAGAACCCTGGTTTAGTGGCTTGAACACTAAATGGGAGGTGCACTGTCTGGCGCCATCACACAATCCATGTGGCAGAGATGGGCCGAGGTGGTCTTTCTTACGTGCAAGCAGAATGCTTCTCGTTTTCACAGGCATTGTCGTCATTGGTACAAGCCTTTGTAAAAGAAAGAACAATATTATATACTTAAAAACTGACAGAAAAATGTATGTTCAAGCTGAGTTCTGACCCTAGTTTAACTCAGATAATTGCTTCACAACTATCTCTACGCATTCTGATACCTGCCCACATACATCTGCTGTAAGAATTGTAATTTGCTTTGACCAAATCAAGCCTGAATAAATTTTTCCTAATGTGCTTAAATCCTGTTCTGAGCTTAGACTGCACTGCAGTGCACAGTGTTCTCTCCGGTTGTTTCTGATTATCTTAAACATTTCTGCCGTTCTCTAGATTTGAGATTCCCCCTCAGCGTTCACCAAATATTTTTATCACATAATAAATGTTGGATGTTTTACAGTAAAAATAGGCCTCCCATAATCAATTTATATACAGGGAAATATTGATTCATCTTTATTTGTTGTCTTAGGTTCAAGGACGCCCACAAAAAACACAGAGCATCATCATCTTAGAGTCTCATGTCATCTGCTGCACATTGAGCACAAGTGGTGGTTTACTGCTTGAGTCTGCTTTTCGTGGGCAAGGGGGTGTCCCCTTCAGTTGTGTCATTGTCGATGAGGTCAGTAGGCGGTCAGCGGTATGACCTGGATGTTGCTGTGAGGGCCGAGTCTTGAGGGAACCGTGCTGCTGCTGAGTTAGAGCAGAGTCCTTGTGTAGCTGGTTTTCACCTGCTGTCACATGTGTGTAGTCTCTTATGTTGAAATGTGCTGCTGACGGCCCCCCCACGGTTAAAATGGCTTTCCCAGAATTGGGATTATATAGTCTTAAGGATGCCTGACTGTTCCCAACAGATCCTTCCCAAGGAGTATCTCGCTTCTGCTTGGAATAGCTCTGGTTCCCTTTTGAAGCAGTTTTAATATAACTTTGGACAGCTCTGAGCCACAATGTTTTCAGCTAACATCCTTTATTCGTAGTTCATTCATTGAGCAAGCATTTGTTGGGTACCTACTGTTGGCCAGAATGTAGAGCCAGAAGACAAAAGACGTGGAAAATGAGATGCAGAGGATCAATCCAAGATCCAGTTTCACCAAAACGAAAGAACAGAAACCATGGAAATGATGAAATAATTGAAGAAAATGTTATTGAAGAGAAGCTTGAGTCTTGCAGATGATGAGGCCTGCGGGGAACAAGGAAGGAAGGGGGTGGCAGGGAGAGGGGGGGTCACACAGCCACGCAGTTCCCGTGGGCAAGTGCCCAGAGGGAACAGAGAACATAGGACTGGGGCATTACACGCCTTCCAGCCCGTGGCTGGTTCCCAGGTGGTCATGGTACCCTACTGGTGCCAGCTTCACAATGCACCTGCGGTGGTTCTTCTTAATTGATTGTTTAGAGTGTTTGTTTCTGTTGTTGTTTTATCTTCTAACCAAAAAAAAAAAAAAATCCTTATTTTTTTTTTCTCATTTTTCTTATTTTTTATTATTTTCATCACCTGGTGTTCATCACAATAAGTACTTTTCAGAAATCCTTATTTTTGATACTCAGTGCAGAAGGAGAAAGTGTGATACTTTTCTGAATGTTAGAACTTTTATGAATTAGATAAAGTATACATGGATAAAGAAACAGCAAAGATGATTAAGAACACTTTCTCATTCTGTACTTTCTTCCCAAGGCCGGGCAGTCTTGTGAGGTTGAGACTCTTACTCCACTCATCCATCGTTGTAACAAGCTCATCCTCGTAGGAGATCCTAAACAGCTCCCTCCCACGGTCATTTCTATGGTAAGTTAGTTTCATGTTCATACTGCTTTAAAGTGGAAGGGCCTTTTTTGTTCTTGTGTTTGGAGGGGGTCTGTCTTGGATCATCATCTCTTATTTGGAAGGCAAAGTAGGGAATGGCTAAGGAAAGAGAACCACTGTTTGAATTTTAAGAGTAAAAGTCTGTAAAAATGTCCCTTTGTTCCTGATTGTGCTTATGTGCATGTGTGACCCGAGCAGGGCGCGTGCCCGAGACCTGAAGACGAGAACGACCGTGTTCCGTGTGCGGCCTGCTCTATCTTGGGGAAAGGCGGTGCACAGCTATTTTAAGGGCTGTATCCAATCCATTTTAGTAACATAAACACCAAAACAATAATAAAAGAAAAATTTTAAGTTTCCTAACCTCCTGATTTATATTTAAATGTATGCAAATTTGAAAACGTTATCAAGAGTACTTTAAATGTACTCTTAGAGTACATTTCCAGTTTTAGAAATCTGTGTCCTGTCATACAAAAAAAAAAAAAAAGATACGTTGTGCCTCTCTCGTCCTCTGAAAGTGCAGTGTCAGGAAGAGAAAAGGGGTCGTGAGCCCCGCTTGTGGGGAGGACCAACCAGCACCTTGAACGTGGCCCGCCCCTCTCTGCTGTTACCGCACCACAGAGGGCTCCTAGAAATGCACACCAGAATCGGGACTTTTGTAGATGTTTTGGGTAATCTGAATAGGTGTAGACCATGGCTTTGAATTTAATTAATAGTTGTATATTTCACTAATACAAAGATTGTTTGTACAGAGGAGTGGTTGCATAAATAACCCCAGGGAACAGATCATTTCAAAGCATGTCTGTTCAGTTGTGGAATGAAAGCAAGTGGTTTTTGTTGTCATTACTGTGTTTTGACTTCGGAGTTATTGAAAATGATAGTGCAGCTCTTTGACATCTGAGCACACGTGCATGATCACACTATGGTGTTAGCCTAGAAGCACACCCGAGATCTCTGAGTGAAAACCTGTGTCCGTAGGAAAAGCTGCGGGTGATTCTGTTCTTGGAGAATAATGAAGAACCGACTCTGTATTGCATTTCTTTTAAATAACATGGTATCTCGCAAATTTACTGATTTAACTTCTTGAAGGGACTCAGCATGTAGTGAAAAGGGATTTTTTTTTTCCTTTTTTTTTTTTTTTTAAAGATTTTATTTACTTATTTGACAGAGAGAGACATAGTGAGAACAGAAACACAAGCAGGGGGAGTAGGAGAGGGAGAAGCAGGCTTCCCGCGGAGCAGGGACCCCGATGTGGGACTCGATCCCAGGACCCTGGGATCATGACCTGAGCCAAAGGCAGACACTTAAAGACTGAGCCACCCAGGCGCCCGTGAAAAGGGATTGTTGATGGGCCCCAACTTTACTGCTTACTTTGGTGATTGATAAAAGCAGCAAAAATGAGAAAAATCTGCTTGGGCTTATTATTATCACAGAAATAATATGGGCTTATTGAGAAAAATTTAGAAGATAATTACAAAGTTAATTTTCTCAACATGCTTTTCTATCCACCTGTTTCTAAGAAGAATTACTGGGAACAGTTTAGTGAGTATTTTAACAGATTTTGCTGGGCATTTGTGTGTTCGTTTATTCATTTCTTTCCATCAATATTGAGTGCCAGCCTAATTCAGGCACTGTTTCAGGTGCTGGTGTTAAAACAGTGAAGAAAACAGACAAAAGTCCCTGCCCTTTTGGAGCTTGCATGTAGGGGGTAACAGACAGTAAATAAGTCGCTAAGATATGGTATGTCAGGTGGCTATAAGGTTTGTGTGTGGTGGTTGTATGTGTATAGGGTTTGCTTTAAAGGGGGCAGAAGCATTCTGTGCCAAGTTGTCTTTTTTTCCAGTCTGTAAATAGATCAGGAATATCCTTCCATGTCAGAACGTAGAAATCCACGTCATTCTGTAGGGTAGACTCAGTCTTTTTCTGGAAGTGGAACTGTTGTTACCTTTTTCTTTTTCAAAATAGGTTTGGCTAACTTGTGAATAGATCAACTTCTGGGGATGTAGATGAAATCGTTGGATGTCTACTACTAATATTTTATTTAGTTACACAGACTTACTTAAAATCACATATAGAAATAACCTATGATTTAGGAAGTAATGCCTTCCCCCCCCCCTCCTAATTTGTGAAATAGGTTTTTCGAACTTCGCACACACGTCTTCAGCATCACGTGTGAAGATCCCATATCCGTTGTCTTAGTGCATTCTTAAGTGCACATTTGCTTCTAGATGATTTAAGACACAATACTTCTTGAATATTTGTATGATGTTGACATCGAAAAGTATATCCCACGGCACAGCTACAATAACATTAGAACTATTATTCTCTTCATTTATCTTTTAGGTCACTAATTTTTCAGGTCTTAACTCATTAATAGGTTTATGAAATCAACTTAGTAATTATTGTCACTTGTCTTTCTCCTCCACTGGAATACAAATTCTGTGGCACTTGATCTAATTCACCTTAACAGTTTCAGCACTCCAACTTTTAGGTGCTCTCAGTATATGTTGGATGGATGAGATTGGTCTTTAAAAGGCTTGTGTACAATGACAACCAATATTTCCATCTGTGAGAGAATACCTTAGATATAATTGTTAAAATCTGTGTTGCAATTCTTTGTTTCTTTTATTATTGATTCTTTCAGGTGACCTCTGTTAGCATCAAAATAGCTTTAGTTATGGCCATTACAAGATCACATCTTTTCCTTTTTTTTTCTTTTTTTTTAAGTAAGTAGGCTCCACACCCAATATGGGGCTTGAACTCACAACCCTGAGATCAAGGGTCGCATGCTCTACCGACTGAGCCAGCCAGGTGCCCCAGATCACATCCTTTTCATAAGCAGTATGTGGGTTTTCTAAATAAACTTTTATAGTCAAGCTACATGGTTTTTCAAGGCCTGGAGTCAGAAACATCTTTCTCTGAATCTGTGGTTGTTGGCCATCTTACGCCGCTCACATATCAGAGCTCAGTTGCTGTTCTTACAATAGTGGGAAAAGTATAAACAAATGCTTGGAAATTGTTGTTCTCACCCTTTCCAGAAAGCACAGGAATATGGCTATGACCAGTCAATGATGGCACGCTTCTACAAGCTGCTGGAAGACAACGTGGAGCACAATATGATCGGCAGGCTGCCTATTTTACAGCTTACTGTTCAGTACAGGATGCACCCAGACATATGTCTCTTCCCCTCTAATTATGTTTATAACAGAAGCTTGAAAACACATAGGTGAGTTCCCATTCATTGCTTATATTAGCTTATTTTTATTTGTGGGCTTAGCTGCTTAGGAAGAATAGCTATTTTACTGTGTTCTTAAGTCGTCATAAAAAGCATAAATCAGAGGTTTAATAATTTTTTCTAATTACAAAAGCCATGTTGATTTTAGCAAATGCAGATAAAAAAGAAGGGGGGAAGATTGCCCTTATTTATGCTACCCAGAAATAATCACTGGTAACATCTTGGTATATCTATTTCTAGTCCTTGTACTATGCATATCTTTTTTTACTTTTTTACTTTTTAAATTTTTGAAAAAAAGAATCACACCATACTCAGCATAGTACAGTTCTTTGACTTACGATGGAGTTACGTCCCAATAAACGTATCATAAATCAAACCTACCTACCAAACATGGCTTAGCCTGGCCTACTGAAACGTACTCAGAACACTTACATTAGCCTACAGTTAGGCAAAAATCATTAACACAAAGCCTATTTTATAATAAAGTGTTGGATATCTCGTGTAATTTATCAGATACTGTACTGATAGTTACAAACAGAATGGTTGTCAGCGTAGAAGTTGGTTACCTTCATGACTGCGGGGCTAACTGGGAGTAGCTCCTCACTGCTGCCCAGCGTCTCGTGAGAGGATTGTACTGCGTGTTGCTAGCCCTGGACAAGATCCAAATTCAAAATTCCAAGTACAGTTTCCACCGAAATGTATTGCTTTTGCACCAGAGTTAAGTCAAAAAATTTTAAGTTGAACCATCCAAAGTCGGGGACTTGTCTGTATTCTCTGGCTTGCTTTTTTCACTTACTATATTAGGAGTGACTTTTCAATTGCAGTTATCTTTAATTGCATCGATCACTCTCCTTAGCCTAGAACAGAAATAAAATCTGTTTTTTACCTTTCACTAAAACACATTTTGATAAAATAAGGTATTTCTTATCCTTAGCTCCCTCTCTAACAAAAAAATAGTAATAAAAATAAAATATTTTCTTATAACCTGTATTCTGAATGGTGGTTGCTTTTTTGTAGACAGACTGAAACCAGTCGGTGTTCATCAGACTGGCCATTTCAACCTTACTTGGTGTTTGATGTCGGAGACGGTTCAGAAAGACGGGATAATGAGTATGTTCTCCTCTCTTCAATCCCCAGGGATGGTCCCAGAGTTGTTATTTTTGTTCATATTTACATGGGAAACATTTTCCATACATCTCTTTGCCTAGTGCCAGGGCACAGGCATTTTTCTGGAGCTAGGCTACTAGCTTTTCCTTTATTATCATAAATTACTAATATCTTTCTCTATACGTTTCGGCTTTTTAGTTCTTCTTAATTGTGTAATGGGGATGGTAATCCCTAGCATGGTAAGCACTTGAGTAAATACATGCTAATAAGATCACAGCTGTTGTAAGACAGACATGGCCCCAGTGCATGGCTCTTGTGATCTAAGAGGAGAGACAGACACAACTGGGTAATCGCCAAGGTAATTACTTATTCCAGCTGGGTTAAGCGGTGTGAGGATCAGTATAGATCCATTTGAATTAAGGTAGGAGACAGAGGGTGGACAGTACCTGATGTCTGGGATTGTGTGTAAGGGAACGTATTAATGTGGTCTGTGAAGGATTGAAAAGGAGTGGTGACTGCTAAGTAGGAGAAACTTCTAAGGAGTTAGGGCGTCTTGTGAGAAAATAGAGGGGTGATGGTCTGTAGGCTGTGTTTGTTAGCACAGGTCCTAGCATGGAGTACGGGGAGAGAACAGATACCACCTCTGTGTCCCTGAGCGCTGTAGAGCAGGGGGCGTCCTCAGTAAGGATTAGGTATTAGCTGAGCTACTGAGGTGTGGGGACAGGACATTGAGTGAAGAAGTTAGGGATACAGAGAAGCAGTTGGCCATAAGCATTGTTGGGGGTGAAGGTCACAGAAGAGTGTTGACCTGAGAGGTGACCAAGTAAAGTAAATTAGACTTCAGTGATGGAAGAGAGAGCTGGCTAATGGGGTTTTCTGTCGAGTAAGTCAGAAGTTAAGATTGTGGGTATTAAAGGCCCTTAAAGTGAGAGGCTAAGGTGGCCTCGGGCGCAGTGCATGTTGCTCCTAGAACAGTAATGACGGGGTGCGTGTAGTTTGGGAGGTGAGTTGGGAGTGCAGGAGGAGGCCAGTGAGGATGCAGGCCTGCTGCAGGATTCCATGTTGTTCACCTCTGGGGGCTACGTCACATTTAGCCTGTGTGGATGGCATCCCCTCGCCGTGTGGTGCCCAGCCAGCGTGGGGAATTAAGAAAGATAATATGATAAAGCACTTTTTTCAGTGTGTGGAAGATAGCAAATTCTTAGTGTTCGCTATTTATTATTCATATCTTCGTTATTATGAATACTTTTGTTCTGATTGTTGCTATCCCTGTTATAACAAATGAAGATATCGGTGAGTAAACTTCAGTTGACTTCAGAGTCTTTTCTTTCTTACAACCTCCTGTTTCACTGGGTGGTTATAGGTCTTCAAGTATGCAATATTAATGGTCATTATAACAGCTTCTTTGAGCCGCTGATGACTGAATAAAGGTGAAACATATCTGCCTGCCCTTCACTGTAACGGAAAACAAAGTAGGACTGAAGCTAGCAGTTGGACTGCTATTAGTTTTGATGTGTTTTGTTTTGTTTTTTTCATCTTATTTAGCTCATATGTAAATGTTCAAGAAATAAAACTGGTAATGGAAATAATTAAACTTATTAAAGACAAAAGAAGGGATGTTACTTTCCGGAACATTGGCATAATAACCCATTACAAGGCTCAGAAGACGATGATTCAGAAGGATTTGGACAAAGAATTTGATAGAAAAGGGTGAGGCATCTATATTTTTACAGATATTTCCAGTTTTTCTGTTGAATTAAAAAGAAGAAAGAGGGGATAAAAGGAAACCTAACTCTAGGAAATGGTCCTAGGCCGTGGTAATATAGCAGGAGGAGACTCAAGGCTTCGGTCATGCTGGGTAGGGAACGCTCAGACTCCCGGCCCTGCAGACCAGCCATAGACAGAGTGCCTCCTGCTGATCGGGATGTCCTCACCACCATTGGCAGTGGAACCCACTGAGAAACCCTCCAGGCCTCTTCCTTTACTTCTATGACTTGTTAATCTGAATTCTCATTCTAGTAAGATTCACGAAGTAACACTTTCACTTAGAATAAAGTATTTAATCCTTTTCATGCCTTTATGTACAGGATGAAGATCATGTTTTTGTCTCCTTCTTACCTCAACAATAAAATTAAAGATTAATTATTGGAAATCCATTAATTCAAAAATTTCTTAACCTAGGAACACACAAGCTACCAAAATTGGCTCTAGAAAAAAATAAGAAAATTTGAACAGACCTGTAAAAAGTAAAGATATGGAGTTAGTAATCAAACACTTTCCAACAAAGGAAAACCCAGGACCAGGCTTCACTGGTGAATTCTATCAAACATTAAGATCAGAATTAATACCAATCCTTCTCAAACTCTTCCAAAACATAGAAGAGGAGGGAAGACTTTCTAACTCCTTTTATGAGGCCAAAATTACCTTACCAGAGCCACGGAAAGACATCACAAGAAGAGAGAAACTACAGGCCAGTATCCCTTATGAATATGGATGTAAAAATCCTCAACAAAATAATGGGAACTGAATTCAGCATATTAAAAGGATTATACACCAAGACCATAGTGGGATTATCTCAGGAATGCAAGGTTGGTTCAATATACAAAAATCAATGTGACACAACATATTAATAGAATAATGGGAGAAAACCCGCATGATCATCTGAGTAGATACAGAAAGAGCATTTGATTAAATCCAACACCCTTTCATGATAAAAACATTCAATAGACGGAATAGAAAGGAACTTCCTCAACCTCATAAAAGGCATCTATGAAAAACCCGCAGCTAACATCATATTTGATGGTGAGACTGAGTGCTGTCCCCCCAGGATCAGGAAGGACGCCTGCCCTCACCACTTCTGTGCAGCACTGTATTAGAGGTTCTGAGCAGGATTATTGAGCAAGAAAAGAAATTAAAGGCATCCATATTATAAAAGAAGTAAAACTATCCTTTTTCATAGTTGGCAGGACCTTATATATCAAAAACCGCATAAACCATTCATTCTAATGAGTTCAGCCAACTTGTAGGATGCAAGATCAGTATATAGAAATTAGTTGTATTTGTATACAGTAGCAACTAGCAATCTGAAAAGGAAATTTAAAAAACAATTGTTTATAATGGCATCAAAAAGAACAAAATACTTAGGAACGAATGTAGTAAAGATGTATAAAACTTACACATCAAAAAGTACAAAACGTTGTTGAAGGAAGTTAAAGAATACCAAGATAAATGGAAAGATAGTCTGTGTCCGTGGATTGGAAGACTTCGTGCTGTTGAGGGGGCAGCACTCCCCAGAGTGATTGATCTACAGATTTCAGTGTTGTCTCTGGCAGAATCCAGCTGCCTGTTTGACAGAAACGGACAAGCTTAACCTAAAATTCACGTGGAAATATCTTGAAAAAGAACACTAAATGTTGGAGGGTTCACACTTTGCTATTTCCAAACTTACTGCAGAGCTGGTTATCAGAACTGGTACTGTCCTAAGGATAGACATAGAAACCAGTAGAATAGAATTGGGAGTTCAGAAATGAACCCGTTCATTTATGACCAGTTGCTCTTCAACAAGGGTGCCAACGTCATTCAGTGGGGAAATAATAGCCTTTTTATAAATGGTGCTGGGCCAACTAGATCTCCACACGCAAGAGAATGTATTTTTTTTTTAAATAATGCACAAGTGGGAGGGAGGGGCAGAGGGAGAGGGAGAAGGAGAATCTTAAGCAGGCTCCACGCCCAGCACAGAACCAGACACGGGGCTCCCTTCCCACCCTGAGATCATGACCTGAGCCAAATCAAGAGTCCGAAGCTTAACCGGCTGAGCTGCCCAGGCACTATGAAAATGAATTTTGACTCTTGTCTCACACCATACAGTATAATGAACTTAAAGTGGATTAGAGCACTGAATCTAAGCGATAAAATTATAAAACTTGAAATAAAGGTATAAATCTGTGTGACTTCAGATTAGACAACAGTTTTTCAGCATGACACCCAAGCACAAGTTACCAAAGTAAAAATAGATAAATTGGGCTTCATAATTAAAAATTTAGAAACCTTTGTGTGTCAAAGTACACCATTTAAAAAGGGAGAAGACAGCCCCCAGAATGGGAAAATATACAGATAGTTCCTGATTTACCATGGTTTGACTTAGAATTTTCCAACTTTATGTTGGTGGGAAAGCAGTACACATTCAGTAGAAGCTATACTTCAAATTTTGAATCCGGATCTTTTCCCCAGCTGGTGATGCGCAGCACAGTCCTCTCGCGGTGCTGGGCAGCAGTGGGCGCAGCTCACGGGCAGTCCCGCGGCCACTGACAGCCATCCTGTACCTATCCTAGAGCAGTGGTCAGTAACTTACGTGAGATAGCCAACGCTTTATTATAAAATAGGCTTTGTGTTAGATGACTTCGCCCAGCTGTAGGCTAATGTCCGAGGTAGGCCAGGCTAAGCTACAGTGTTCGGTAGGTTAAGTGTAGTCAATTACATTTTCAACTTGGGT
Organism: Phoca vitulina; assembly: GCF_004348235.1. Taxonomy (NCBI): domain Eukaryota; kingdom Metazoa; phylum Chordata; class Mammalia; order Carnivora; family Phocidae; genus Phoca; species Phoca vitulina. The sequence continues at coordinate 29,391,821 of NW_022589724.1, read as the reverse complement.
ATTTTTTTTTTTTTAAAGATTTTATTTATTTATTTGACAGAGTGAGAGACAGCGAGAGAGGGAACACAAGCAGGGGGAGTGGGAGAGGGAGAAGCAGGCTTCCCGCCGAGCAGGGAGCCCGATGCGGGGCTCGATCCCAGGACTCTGAGATCATGACCTGAGCCGAAGGCAGACGCTTAACGACTGAGCCACCCAGGTGCCCCTCAACTTGGGGTATTTTTAACTTACGATGGGTTTATTGGGATGTAACCCATCCTAAGTCAAGGGAAATCTGTACTTGCAAATCATGTATCTGAATTATATAAGGAACTCACACAACTCAAAAATAAAAAGTTAAGTAATCTAATTTTTTTAATGGGCAAAGGATTCAAATAGCATTTCTCAAAAGTAGGTTGTAAACAAATGGTCCACAAGCACATGAAAAGATGTTCCACATCATTTGTCATTAGGGAGATGCAAATCAAAACCACAGTGAGACCCCATGTCATCCATCTAAATGACTCAGAAAAACAGACAATAACAAGTTTGGGCAAGCATGTTGAGAAATTGGAACCCTTGTGCATTGCTGGTGAGAATGTGAAATGGTAGATCACTGTGGAGAACAGTTTGGCAGTTCCTCAGAAAGTGAAGCATAGAGGCACCTGGGTGACTCTGTCAGTCAAGTGTCCTCTTGATTTCAGCTCGGGCCTGGCCGTGATCTCGGGTCGTGGGATCAAGCCCATGTTGGGCTCCCTGCTGGGCGTGGAGCCGGTTTGGGATTCTTTTCTCTCCCCCTCCCGCTCCCCCAACATTCACATTTGTGCTTTCTCTCTCTCAAAAAAAGTGAAGCGTAGAATTCCTGTATGACCCAGAAATTTCACTCCTAGATAAATACCTGAAAGAATTGAAAAAATGTTAGCACAAGAGCTCGTAAGTGAATGTTGATAGCAACATTGTTCATAATGGTCAAAAAGGGAAAACAACCCAGATGTCCATCAATTGTAAATGGATAAATAAACCATGGGGTATCTGTACAACCAAATATTCAGTCCTAAAAGGAGTGTAGTACCGTTACACGCTACAGCAGGGATGAACCTTGAACATGTTCTAAGTGAAAGAAGCCAAGCAGGAAAGGCCACATATGTTATGGTTCCATTTATAAATAAAATTTCCAGACGGAAAGTAAATTCGTGGTTGCCAGGCCTGGAAAGAGGGAAAAATCGAGATTAACTGCTAATAGGCACGAATGAAGGAAATGTTGTGAAAGTACATAGTGGTGATGGTTGTACAACATAGTGAATATACTAAAAACCACAGAATGCTATACTTTAAAGTGGTGAATTTTATGTTACATGAATTATATATTGATAAAAGATACCATGACAAAAGCTGAAAAAATGCTACTGTATAAATATGCATATTTAATAATTAACGTTTTTCAGTAAACATATTTGTCTTTTGTAAATAGGCCAGCAGAAGTAGATACCGTGGATGGGTTCCAGGGCCGGCAGAAGGATTGCGTTATTGTTACGTGCGTCAGAGCAAATACCATGCAGGGCTCAATTGGGTGAGTGTCACTGGCTTTTTACTTGTCTGTAATCTTGAGTCAGATCTGTTTTTGATCACTGTTGGAGAATATCATTATTTGCGGTATTTTCCTTTATAAAAACTTGTGTCACTTCATGAAAGTTTCCTTTTTCACTTGTAAAGTTGATCCACTGTCACGTCTGCTTCTCTTGGACCTTGTCTATCACCCACGTCCAGGGGCAGTCTGTTCTTTGACCTCCTAAGAGTAACCTAACTCTTGGCTCGGGGGTAGTTTGCAGGGGGCTTGTCCTCTCCACGATCTGTCATAGAGTGGCTTTTCGTCTTCTCTGTGTTTTTGTGCTTTGCTAAGTTTGTAAACCTTAACTCCTGTCAGTTTACTCACTAAAGATGCCAAGGACATTGTAATGAGTGACAGAAAACTCCCCTGAGTCTCAGAGCCCTGAGACTCTTGTGTGGCTGCCTTTTCCTGCTCTTGAGGAGCAGGTGAAATTTATAGATTATAAATGAGTTTTCTTGCTCTTAAAGAAAATAGTAACATGAGTTACCTCTTCCCCTGTTTGGAGAGAGTCTACATGGACAAGTGAAGACATTGGTATCTCTGGGGCATCCTGTGAAGCAGAAAGGCCACCTTCTTCGTACAGCAGTTCTATTATTGCTGAGCTCTCCTCAGATGTGTTGGTACATTTGTCTGATATGTGTGTGCTTCTCCTCTGGCTCCACAACATTTTACTGATCTCAGATATACTAAGAATAACTGATCTAGTAGCGTGTTTTTAGGATGTTTCTAAAGCTTTAAGGATGATACTGTTAAGGGGCGCCTGGGTGGCTCAGTCGGTCAGGCATCTGCCTTCAGCTCAGGTCATGATCCCAGGGTCCTGGGATCAAGCCCCGCATCGGGCTCCCTGCTCAGCTGGGAGTCTGCTTCTCCCTCTGCCCCTCCCCCTGCTTGTGCTCTCTCTCTCGCTGTCAAATAAAATCTTTAAGAAAAAAAAAAAAATGACACTTAAAATTCCCAGTATCTTTTCCAAGTCCAAATAGGAGATTGACAGACAGATGCATCACTTTCAAGGAAAGCTCCAGGCCTTTTGTTTCCAGGTTTTAATGGGAGTTGCTTCTTTGCTGGGGACCCTGTGTTGGGAAGAGGGAGAAAATGATGTACCATTAAAGAAGGAGAAGGATGGGTGCCTGGGTGGCTCAGTTGGTTAAGCGACTGCCTTCGGCTCAGGTCATGATCCTGGAGTCCCTGGATCGAGTTCCGCATCGGGCTCCCTGCTCGGCAGGGAGTCTGCTTCTCCCTCTGACCCTCCCCCCTCTCATGTGCTTTCTCTCTCATTCTCTCTCTGTCAAATAAATAAATAAAATCTTAAGGAGAAGGAGCGCAGGGAAAGCTCTCTGAAGCACTGTCTCTGTGTCACCTACACTTAACGCTAAGTCATTCTGCAGAAGGAAGTAACTTTGTTTTTATTGCTTAGATTTCTGGCAAGTTTGCAGAGACTGAACGTCACCATCACACGAGCCAAGTACAGCCTCTTCATCCTCGGACATTTAAGGACCCTCATGGTAGGTGCATTCTCAGGACCAGAGTGCTCCAAAGTTTGCCCATTGTGACTGATACTCGGTTGAGGTTTTGTTTTTATTTTCCATCAAAATGGAATTGATTGCAGGGTTACAAAATAATGAGCTTCTTCCCACTGGTTGTCCTGTCCTTCAGCAACTTCTGTCTGGGAACTTTTATAGATGTAAACTGCTAACCCTTTCCCAGTCCAAGGCCCAAGTATCCACATTATCCATAATGAAAAAAAAATTACGTCTCCATCATAGGACTGTTGAGATCTATAAATCCATCCATACATCTAAGGTGCTAGAACAGTTGTGGGCACTTAAGCACACACTCAGCTACTGTGGCTGTTACTGGCCCAGCTTAACGCCAGCTCGAGGGAGTTTGCAAGAGGAAGCTTGGATCTTCTTTTCTGTTTTGGCATGGGGAGCGTACTGCTCACCCTGTGTCACTTGGGTGGGGGAGGCCGTGTCAGAGCTCCTCTAGGAGACGGGGCGGGTTTACATCCGTGGTAGGCAGAGTGTGGCCTCCGTCGGTGATAGCTGGCTAACACAGGTGTTTGCTGCTTGCCTCTTCAGGGGGTCACAACTTCGAATTCTTCTCATTTTTGTGTTTCCCAAAGTCAGTGGTTATGTTAGGAGAAGAGCTAACTCATTAGATTTTTTTCAGTATTTTTCCCATTTTCTGGTTAGTACCACCAGAGGGCATTCAAATACAGTCTTTCCCATTCAGTTCTTCCCTACATCTGTGGTCTTCAGCTTCTGTTATTTGTGTGCCCCCTTGAAGGAATTTTTAAAAGCTGCATACCACCTATTTTTAAGTTGATATTGAAAATTTGTTATGGTAAGTTTAAGTATTGCTTAAGATTTTGCTTTTGAATATATTATAAATATTGGCATTGTAAAATAAAACTATTAAAAATCTTTACATCACTCTTTTTTTTTTTAAGATATTATTTATTTATTTGAGAGAGAGAATGAGATAGAGCATGAGAGGGGGGAGGGTCAGAGGGAGAAGCAGACTCCCTGCTGAGCAGGGAGCCCGATGCGGGACTCGATCCCGGGACCCTGGGATCATGACCTGAGCCGAAGGCAGTCGCTTAACCAACTGAGCCACCCAGGCGCCCTCTTTACATCACTCTTAAATGAATCCATTGGAACAGATAGCAGTATGATTCTTTCTGCTCTTTGAAATTGAATTTCCACTTGTACTTGTTTGGGATAAAATTCAGGGGGATATATATTTTTATAATTTAAAAGCCTTTCTGTTATCTCACACTGTTACGTTTCTCTGCCACAAAAATTTACATATAAATTGAAAGTTTAAGAAGTATTTTTATAACTACCTGGGGAAACTATGTGAAGGGTGCACGGAACTTCTCTGTACTTTTTCTGCAACTTCCTGTGAATCTGTACTTACCTCAGAAGAAAAGATTTTTTTTTTTTATTATTTCTTAAAATTTTTTAAAAGATTTTTTTATAGAATTGTTTTTCCTGGTACCATAAGGATCTAAGTGTTAAAAAATGATTTCTTATCAGTTGATTAACCTATTAGAATTATCCTTTTTACACGGTTGAATTTTGGTAATGTTTTAACCTGAAAGGTAAAAAGTGTATTAGAGCTATGTGTCTCCTAGCGACGCCCTGATTGAAGGAGGCTTGCTGGGCACCCCCGGTTTTACTGCCCCCTCTCTGTGGCACCCGGGGATCTGCATGCGCCTTGGCCGTGGTGGTGCACCCCCTGGAGCGCCTGGGCATGGATGAGTGGTGACTGCGGGACGGAGCGGGGCGGGGGTGTCCCCAGAGCACGCGGGGAGCTGGGGTGTCTGCACTCTCGGAAACCAGTGGCACAGAAAGACCAGAATAGGAAAACTCCCAGGGTATCACTTGGGCTCTCCAACTGACTTCTGTGGTCCTTGGGGCTTTTTTCCTTTTTTTTTTTTTTTAATTCTTAGCCCAATTTCCCTTACGGAAACGGAATCGATGGTGAAGGTACTTGGTTTCCTCTGAGAAACCAAGAGTAATAGATCCTTCTCAAAACTGTTTTTGTGATCCTAGGATCAGATTAAATACCAAGTTGAGGTGCCATAGACTTGGCAAAAAATAGCAGCGAGGCCATCTGCTTCACGTCACATCTGTGTTTGAGCCTCAGGGTGAGATGCTCTGGAGCGCTCCAGAGTGAGAAGGAGGTCCAGGCCCCGGGCCCAGTAGTGCTCGCGCGGGCCTGTCTGGTGCATGCCGGCCCTGGGCGTGCGCGTTGTGCATGAGCCTTCAGCCCTCACACAGTCCCAGTTCGTCCAATCCAAGAAGCCATTACGATAGGAATCATTATTTTATGTATTACTATTAAACTGTGACACTATTTTCACGTAGAATTTTTATATTTATTAAAAGAACTCTTTTAGGCTTGTTTCGACAAGACAGACTTCTATCACCCTTGTTCATACATAAAAGAGAAAATACAAAATGAATAGGCTGCAATATTCCTGGAAGGACTTCACTTTCCGAGTCTAGCACTACAGAATCATTCCCCAGGTCCCAGTCACACACGTCCTTGTTTCTGCCACAGACTGTTCCCTGTGCAGTCAGCGGGTTGGGGACTGCACATTTCCTAAGGGTACCCCACCAGGGTCTCCAGGGTTCTCTTCCAGCTCCCAGTCTCCATTCTCCCAGGCGTTAGTGCTGGTACTGTCTTGTCTCATCAGAAGGTATCTGTGGATAGGTTTTCAGACAAGAGCTGGGACTCAGTCTTTTTTTAAATGGTTTATTGACTGAAAGTCAAGGGGTTGTGGTTGCCTAACCATGAATTCCTCCAGGATTAGGTACTTGGAAACTGCTACCTGGCCAGGAGGTGCCCCAAATTAAGAAATGTTAAATGTGAAAACAATGTGCATTTTAGAATCCATTAAATAAAACATTATGCCCATTTTACAGATGAGGAAACAGGCTCAGAGAGGTTGACTTGACCACGGTCATGCAGCAAGTAAATACTGCTGCCCTCACCCAGTTTTTTGAATAGGGCAGGAGGCCACGTGAGGGCAGCTGTCTCCTCCTCTTTCTTTAGGCTTTGGATTTTCTCCTCTCACGCTCACGTTCTGATGGTTGTAAAGTGGTAGTTTATTGCTGAGGAAAGTCAAACGGGAAGAGAGGAGAGATGTGTGCAGGTGGGGTTTCCTTCTCCTTAGGTTTGCTTTCGTAACTTAAGTTCCTCCAGAAAAGAGACAGACAGTGGGAAAAATCTGTGGAATAGTTGTCTCAGTGGATTAAGACAGTTTAGCCCTTTGGAGTCTGGGAGGCCTTTGGGAATTCAGTGAAGGCTATGAGCCTCTTTCTAGAATAGCCACACACACCCAAAAGTTAGGGCTCTCTGAAATCAAGCCTTCCTGCTCCAGAACATTAGCCTTTCGAGAGATAGGCAAGACTCTAGATCAAGTGTCCAAGGGAACTTTCTGGGATGACAGAGCTGTTCTGTGCACCATCCAGCACACTAACCACTAGGCACGTGTGGCCCCCGAGCACTTGAAATGTGGCTGGTGCAGCTATGGAACAGAACTTTTTATTTTACTTAACTTTAACTAATTGAAATGTAAGTAGCTACTCGTGGCTGTAGACAGCTGGTCCGGTCTGCAGAAGCTCTGCTTCCCACATGGCATGAGCCACAGGGTAAAATGGTGGAAGTTCTTTCTCATAGGCAGTGACTGGTGCTCTTTTCTGGTAACGTGGCTTCATAATTCCGTATTTGAACTTATTTTTCCTTTAATGGATTCTTAAGAATCTGTTCGTGAAGTGTATTTATTATTATTCAGAAACGAAAGCAGAAACTTCATGCTTCCCAAGCGTATGAGTGTTTTGGGGGTGTAATTGTTTTTCCCTTCTCTGTTTCAAGGAAAATCAGCACTGGAATCACCTGATTCAGGATGCACAGAAGCGGGGTGCCATTATCAAGACGTGCGACAAAAACTATAGGCACGACGCAGCGAAGATTCTGAAGCTCAAGCCCGTGCTGCAGAGAAGTCTGACTCACCCTCCCGCCGTAGCCCCGGAGGCGTCCAGACCCCAGGGCGGCTTGCCCAGCAACAAGCTCGACAGTGAATTTGCCAAGACATCTTTCACTTCTTCCCTGTATCACACGCCCCCTGAATCTTCTGGTACTGTCACTACAAAGGACCCTGAAAGGCCTCTCCTTCAGGACCGGCTTCGGGACCCACGACTGCTTAGGAGGATGGGCCTGGACCCCGAAGCCAAAGGGGTGTGCCTAAGGGATCCGCAGCCCTTGAGCCCCCAGCATCCCGGAGCGACACCTCCCTCGGGCGAGCCAGGCTTCCCTGGGAGTCACCAGGATCTGGGTAGCGCACAGCTGTCCACTGCCAGAGGAACCGCTCTGAACAACTACAAACCTCACGCGCAGTGTGAACCTCCAGCTGCTGGGACTGATGTCTCCACAAGTAAAAGATGTGACTGGGAAGGAGGGCTCAGCCACAGAAGAGAGACCCGGGCTTTCAGTGAGGGCGACCAGGACAGGTGGAGCCCGGAGAGCCACTACTCGAAGAGGAGCCCTGGCTGGGACAAGAGGGGACTGGAGAAGGAGGACTGCAGCTCAAAGAAAAGAAGGCTTTTATAGTGAAGCCACATGGCACAGACTGTCAGCCATGGCATCGTTGCAAACTTAAGGTGACCAGCTAGTGGGACTGTCCAGATAAGATTATTTTTTTTCCTTAAAGGAGTTTGTGTGCTGTTGGAAAACATGGAAAATGTATCCTAACACCTGAGCCTCTTGGTCATCTTCCACAGTTTTTTGTCAGTTGTAAAAGCTTTCAAGGGCCTTTGTGTGTCTGTAATACTGTCCTTGAAGTCGGAGACTTAGAATGTTGAGCTCCTGTCCTTCTGAGATAAGGGGTCAGACTGAGGCGGGTGTTGTAGAAGTTGAAATGTATATTTGTATAGCAAATAACAAAATCGTTTTAAAATGTAATCTAGTAGACCGCTTTTCTTTCCCCTACTTAAAATGTTAGTCATTTTCAGCAGAACAAACTTTATACTTAAAAAACAAAACAAAACAAAACAAAAAGGTGGGAGGAGGAGGGCAGGCCCTTTCAGATGTTGTTCCGGCAAGACCTGTTCAGCAGCCCAGGTATTCTGGGAGGCAGGGTTCATGCCGGTGGGTCAGACGGCTCTAGTTCTATTTAAGAAAACAAGTGGAGTCTCCTGGGGGAAACTTCGGGCAGCCGAGTCCTGTTCGGTAAAGTTCTGCTGCTGTTGGACGTTTTCAGATGAGGCTCTTGGCACAGGATATTGCACTGCTCTGATGAGTCCAGCCTCCTATTTCAGGAAGCACAGAGTTTCTAGCTAAAATTCCTGTTCCCCTTGAAATAGACGCAGATGAAACAGAAGAATAATTCTTGACCTACCATTCAGATGCCCCCAGCATATTGTGAGTGTCCCGTAACTGGTGGGTGACAGGTCCCACGGTTGCCGGGGCTGGAGCAGCGTGGGGACCCCTGTGCGTGAAAGCCGGCAGGTTGCCGGGAGAATCCAACCAGATTGCTCTGGGGGAGCCTGGGGAGCTGCATGTTAGATGTCTACCCAGGGGCCTCGGGTCACCGACCTGGCAGCTTGGGATCCAGGAGGGCCAGCCAGATAGAATACTGTAGGCGGGAAAGAAACACCCTTTCAGAAGAGAAGGCTGAAGGGAAGTGCAGACATTGGAAGTTGAGACCCAGGAGGAGAGTTGACAGGTTTCCTGTGATCTTTGGAGACTGTGTTAACTCCTGAAAAGATGCCACTTTTGTAGGGTCATCTGGTTAGAGGGGGTTGTGCTGTGGTTTGGGGTGCCGTGGGGAGGGGATGTTTGAGTACCTGCACCGGGGGTGGGGGTGGGGGGGTCACTCATTGCAAAGTCCAGTTTTCCAAACTCACAGACATGAGAATATATGGTATCAACAGTTTGCACCTGTCAGAACTAGTGGTTTGTCGGGAATGCCAGGCAGCCCGTTGGCTAACTTGGTGAGGGCCTCCCTTTGAAGATTACTGTGCACCGTTTGAAATTTTGCCATCTGCTTTTTAAGCAAAGAGGGCTTCGTGTCAGAAAATTCTACTGAAGCTGGTTATTAAAAGCTTTAAATGTTTGATTGCCAAAAGTTTAGACATTCTGCTTCTTCATTACTCACGTCACCCCAGCAGGGGTCTGCTGACGTCGAGCGGACACCCCCGGGCCTCAGGGAGCACACGCTCCAGCCCCACGGTCGGCCTGCTCCCTGCGTGCAGGTAGAGCATGGGTCCTCGGCCGGCAGTGTGAGAAGGGGCAGGGCGAGCCCCACCCTGTCCGGGTCAGGGGCTCTCTAAGCTTCCTGCTTGTGCCTTTGGCAAGAAATGGCACTGTTACTTTGAGTTTACTTTCCTTCTACTCTTGAGCAGGTTCTTGGCGGTAGCGGTGTAAAGGGCCTAAACTCTGTAGGCTTAGCAGGCGTGACAGACACAGTTGGGGGTCAGGAACTTCTCCCTCTGCTGGTGCAGCACGGGGACTAAGAAGGAAGGGTTCCTGTTCCCAGGCTGCGGACTTCGCTGCCACGCCCGGACCGTGGGCTTCCGATGAGCGTGACGTGTGCTCTCAAAGGCCCTGTCCGTCCGCTGGTTGCCCACACGCCCCATCCAAGCCTGTGCCCTGCCGACCTCTCCCTGCGAACGCATGCCACCTGACGCTGCATTTGAAACTGTTTGTTGTTCCGCTTGGTAAAAAAATATTGGTATAAAGCATTTCCTATGTGTAAATGGGGCCCTTCTCGATGTGGCTATCCCAGCAGTGTTGGTGAGTGGTAGTTAATCTTGCAGAGTGAGGAATACGGCTGTTTGCTTCGTCCTTGCCACGGCACTACAAGAAAGTGGCCTGTCTTCTCACTGTTCGTTCTTTCAACATGAATATATTCTGCTTAAAAACTTGTTTTGCTTCTCTATATATAATTTTCCTTGGATTTATGTGCATGGTTTATTTGGTTCTATGTTTTCATGTATCACCAGGAGCAAATTTGATAAGTACATGTGAATAACCTCCTGTAAATGGATTTTATAACAAAAATGTACTAAACTATTTTCTAAAATTAGTTGCGCAAATGATAATTCTTTGCTGCAGCTTTGACTCTACGCTCTGAGTTCACAGCTGGGATTTGGTAGACAGTACCCCTCTTTGTGAAAACCTCCATTTTAAGAGAAACTGGTGAAATTAAAAGTGGAAACCGGAAAACTGGCCTGAGTTAGGTGGGATTCAGCGTCAGTGTGCTCAGCAGAGTGCTTCAGGCCCGTTCAGCCTGCCGCGTGGTCTGTCTGCAGACAGCACATGGTGGGGATTTGCTTTATTCCAGAATGTTCTCCAGCCCCCCCCACCCCCGGCTCTGGGGGTGAAATCTCATCTGTGAGGTCACGAGGTGTGTCACGACCAGCCCTGGTGGCCAGTCCTGTTTGGGGGCTTGGCCCGACAGAAAAGCATGCTCACCTTCAGGCAGAGGCTGGGGAGGGTAGGAGAGGCTGGGCGGGCGTGAGCGGAGCCCCCAGGGACACGATGGGTGCAGACGTGCAAGTCAGGGTGACTGCCGACGGCCACAGAAGTGAGTGCGCTTCCTTCGCGGTGTGGGACTCTGCCGCACTCCTGTTGGAGGGCTCTGGCTCATTCCGGGTGTGCGAGCAAGTCCCCAGGAGGGTGAGATGACGGATGGTGGGTAGGGGCCTCCTAAATTCACCAAAGGACCTGGTGAGAGACCAGTGCTCCGAGGGCCGTTTCATCTGTGGAATTCATTACTGCCACATCTGTAGTGACGATTTTTAAAGTCATTCCTGCCCGACTCACCCACGCAGTCACCACCACCTCCCGGGGGCCGCCATTCATTGTTTGAGGAATAAATAATTCAGGGAGGAAACAAAAATTTAGCTTCAGCTTAAGTAGAATTTACGTATCGTGCAGCACACGACAGCACTTTCTGTACTCGAGGGACCCCTCCGTCGCCCTTAAAGGACCTGAGTTCTTGTCACCCTGCCCTCCTGTACGGAGGCATCTGCCACGTCGAGTGGCATAAATGGTATCTGTAGACAGATGGGGTGCTGGAGCCCCGCGAGGCGGTCCGCGTGGGCCCTGCTCCCCAGCGCTCACGCTCACCTGTGCTGGTGGACGTGCTGGTGGACGGGGCCACCTTTGTGTTGCAGCCACCTGCCTGCAAAAAGAAGTGCTAACGTGGCGTTTTCAACCCGGGGACGCGCTTCGGAGTCCCCTGGGAGCTTTGGAAACATTCTGCCCCTGGGCTCTAGCCGAGAATTTCTGATGTAATGGGTCCGGGGCCCCGCGCTTGCTGCCTTTTACTTTTTTTTTAAACTCTTAAACTCACTCTCACGTGATTCCATTGAGCCTCCAGCCTTGAGGCCTGGCTCCTAGGGGTCAGGAGGAGAGAGGAGCAGCCCTCGGGCCCACGGGGGTCACGTCTGCCTTCCTCAACCATTGTCGCCCCCAGGAGCCCCGGACAGGGCAAGGCCCACCATGAAAGGCCATCGGGGCACCTTCGCTTTCGTTCAGAAGGAGGTTCCCAGGACAGCAGGGCCAGGGGAAGGAGAACTGGAGACCACTCAGGTGACTCCTGGGGCCGTTAGAAGGGAGGAGAGCCAGGGTGAGTCCGTGTGGCCAATGAGGCCTCGAAAAGGCAACGGGTCTGTGCTTGCCCAGCAGGGACGCCCGCGTGGCTGCTGCTGAGGCGAGGGACTCCGGGCTGGGGCTCCGCGTTGGAGCTGAGCCACGCACGGCAGAGTCCACTGGGCGCGTGCGGGTGTTCGAACCCCGGCTCCTGTCGCTGAAGTGCTTGCCCGGGGTGCTAGAGCTACGAACTGGCAAAGCTGCGGGGCTGGTGACCGGAAAGGCCTTACTTAAAACCCCTCCGGTAGGTGGCAGCACACAAACGGGCCTGGGAGGGACTCGGTGTTAACCACGGAGGGGGCAGGTCTGCCTGAGCTCCACCCCGGCCACCCGCAGCTCGCAGCCTCCAGGGGCTTCACTTTCTTTAGCTGAAAGTGGAAATTGGGGTTTGAGTTCCTTTTCTGATTCTTTTCACCAAGTTCCAAAATCAGGCCCCGATCCCTGAGGTTCTGCGGAGGGAGAGCTGAGCTTGTGGTGGGTTTCTATCCTAGCGCACTCGGGCTTCCGCAGCAAAACCCCAGAGACCAGGTGCCTTAGAAACGTTCTTCGCCAGCTCCGGAGGCTGGGAGTCCAAGATCGCAGCACCAGCAGGCGCCGCGTCTGGTGATGGCCTTCTCGTCGCTGTGTCCTCCCGTGGCGGAAGGTGCGGGGACGCTCTCTGGGGCCATCGTGAGCCTCCACCCGCATGACCTCATCACCTGCCAAAGGCGCCACCTCCTGACACCATCACTTGGGGGCAGAATGTCAGCGTATGAATGGGGGGGAGGGGGACACAAACCTCACTCCGTTGCAGTTCGTAAGGTGTCAGCTTGGGTGGGTAGAGCTCCCCGTAGCTTTGCTTTCGGGTGGGCCACAGGAGACCCTGCGTGCGGTCTGAGGCCAGGAAAGCAGCAGCCGCCCTACTGTTCACAGGCTCTGAGGCCGGGACAGAGGCCCGGGGCGCTGTCGTAACTCACGCCTCTTGTCACCGCTGGCTCGTTGGCCTGGGGCCTGCAACCGTCACTGTTCAGCTTCTCCAATACCTGGGACAGGAGGCTGTCTGGCTGCAGGACAGGGGGCCCAGCTTCTCCTGGGGGACGCCCCCCGTCTCCACCATTGCGGGCAGACGGACATGGGCTCCAATCCACCTCACCGATCCCAGCTTGCCTTCGCTCTCCTGCTTCACCTCCGTCTTCCCGGGCTGCCTGCCTGTGGACTTCGAGCTCCAGCATGAGGCGTGAACATGACCACCTCACTGGGACGGTTCAACCACTCACAGCCGCGTAAGGCCAAGTCAAGGCGATAATACCTGACGTTGATTTCTGACAGTGGTTCTGCTTAACTGAACTCCGAGACCCGGAATGCTCTGGCCCCTCCCAGTAGCAGAGTTGGTAGTCCCCTCCTGCGCTGAGTAGGGCTGACTGTGGAAGCAGTTGGGTATTGTGGAAACAGGTGACTGCAGGGGGTGCGTGCTCTCGGTCGGATCATCTGCTCTGGGGGAAGCCAGCTGCCTTGCTGTGAGGGACACTCCAGAATCTCTGTGGGGAGAGGTCCTCATGGGGAGGAACCGCCTTGTGCCAACAGCCAGCGCATCAACATGGGCAGGGAGGGCGCCATCTTGGAAGTGGACCCACCAGCCCCAGTCAGGCCCAAGTCAGGCCCAAGAAAGTCCCCAAATCAGAACCACTGAGCTAAGCTGCATTGGAATTCCTGACCCACAGAACCTGTGTGACCTAAATGTGGGCCCAAGCCCCCCCCAAGTCAGTGCTTTTCTGCCACAAAGAATGAGCTAGAAGGAAGACACACGGCGTTATGCTGTGTGCAGTCAGCAGACATTCCAGCTTGGGGAGGCAGAGAAGGCTGAGAGCTGACGGGCGGGGTAGGAGTTGGCATTCCAGACAAAAACTGGAAGGCGCAATGAAGAAAGCACGATCAGGTCCGAGAACCCAGCAGGAGCTAGCGGCGGGGCGGAGGGGCTGGCTAAGGAAGGCCAGGTGCTGCGGGTCCTTTTCGGCAGGCGAGTCGCCGAGTCTTACGCAAAGGGCAGTAGGGAGCCCTTGCAGGTTTTTAAGCAACTTAAATGCCTTGATTGGAACCCCCATGTCTGGCACTCTCCTCCCGGGTAATCTTGGGGCATAGAGACTGGTCCCGCGGCACAAGCCCGTTACAACTGCCCCGCACACCATTACAGGGGCGGCTAATGATGGCACCTCCAGGGCACAGCGACAGACCCCCAGGATAGTTTTCAACCATTTTTCTTGACCTGGAAAGGATTCACAATATTGTGGTAAGGGGTGGTTATGTTTTTCTTCTCTCTCTCTCTCTACATACAGCACACAGAATTTTTTAATAAGGGGGGAAAAAAACCCAAAAAGACATTTGCCAATATGTTTAACAAGGGCTAGGTAGTTGGGGTTTTTTAAATAGGTTTTATTTTATAGAGCATTTTAGGTTCACATCAAGAGGAGAGGAAGGTACGTAGGTTTTCCAAAGATCCTCCTCCCCACACACCAGCCTCCCCACTGCCACCAGCCCTCTCCGGAGGGTACATTTGTTGCGGTCAGTGAGTCCATGGTTTGCATTAGGGTTCACTCGGGTGCATTCCATCGGTCTGGATGATCGTGTGATGACCCCCATAGGCCATTCCAGCCTTATATGGGACTGTTCCACTGCCCTAGAAATCCTCTGTGCCCTGACTATTCCAGGGAGTAAATGCAAGGTTATTCTCTATTTGGTTGTTGTTTTTTCATTTTTCCATTTGTTGTACAGTGAGTGTGAATTATTTTTATAATAAAACTAATTGTATTTTAAAGGAAACACCAGTTCTTTCGGTCATTCTGTCTTACAAACGGCATTGCCCTGGAGCCTGCGAGAAAGGCTGTGTTCGCAAATCTTCCTCGTGCCGAGTGAGCCACTTCCTCGCGGTGGGCTCCGGGGCGGTGGCCGCCCTGCGCAGGTGCTCAGCGGCCCCGGGGCTCCTGGGCTCCCCCATGGCCGTGGCCGCAGCCACCAGGCCTCCTGGCCTTCACCCCCGCCCCGGACCCCTAGTGCGGGGGGCGCTGCAGGGGCTCGCGGCCTGAATGGCCAGAGCGGCAGCTGCGCAACAGGGGACACCAGCCGCCCTCCCCACCCAGGATCGCGCCGCCTGGGCGCCGCGCCTGGGACAATGGGGTGTCCCCGCCGTGCCAGGTGCGCGTGCCAGGTGCGCGCCGGCTGCCGGAATGCGACGGAACCCGCCACCGGCAGGGCGGCGCTCTCGGCCGGCTCCCAGCTCCCGGGGGCCCGCGGAGGGGACCTGCCTCGAGATGTCCCCCAGCTCCGCCCTGGCTCCGGGGGAGCGGTGGGGACAGTGACCAGCGCTGCCACCCTGCAGCCTCCACGCACGCAGAGCAAGAGGCAAAGAGCAGGGCAGAGCCGGAAGGAGCTCGCAGGTCGGGGAGCAGGTTTTCTTTCAGATACGCCCCCTGCGCGGTAGTGCGCAACGGTAAATGTTACTTGTACCCTGGTCTCGGTGGAAAGGTGTGAAAATCGCCCATCTACATCGGCTGCTCTCAAAGCCAGTTTGACCTGGGGCCCCTTATGGACAAGGGCCTCTGCCAGTGTCCCCACCGGTAGAAAGGCGTCTAGCAACGTTTGTGCTGGCAGTGGATGCATTGCTTAATCAGGGCAGATGCGCCAACGTGCACGAAAAAAATCCAGTATATAGACTTAGGGGCTAACGTATTCGAATGGCACAAACGCGCGTTGCAACAGGACTTCCGGCCCCACTGTGGCTCCAGCTGGGGGCTTCGGACAACTTGCCCCGCCTCTCTGAGTCTCATCTGGAGAGTGGAGATGCCTTTATTTTGTATGTTTTAGTGTCTTTATGAAGGCTGTGATACTGCATCTCTCCTTCTGTGATTCGAATTTGCCACTCAACATTGTATTTTAGGATTTATCCATGGTGATGCATATAGCTCTAATTTAGGGGTTCTCAGGTGGGGGGACAGTTGTTGCAATTTGGGAGTGGGCCCTACTACCATCTACCGCAAGCCAAGGGTGCTGTGTAATATGGCGCGTGCGCAAAGACAGCCGCCCCCCCCGCAGCAGAATGGTCCAGTCCAAAATGTCAGTAGTGCTGCGGCTGAGGGGCCCTCTCCCAGTCACCCACTGTCACCTCTGGATGCTATCCCAGTGCGGGACCGCTCCGCAAGCCCCACATCTAGCCTCCTGTGCAGTGCATCTGGATTGTTTGCATTTATCACTCACTATTCAATACTTCAGTGATCATTCCTGTACAGATGTTCTTGTTCCTTGCGCTGGATTTTCTCTAGGATGTATACCGAGGAGAGGAACTGCCAGGCAAAAGCCCATTAGACTAAATCATATGCTGATTTATATTCCCAGCAGCAGTGGATGTGAAATCTCATTGCCCCACATCCTCACAAACACAAGGTGTTACCAGACTTTTTAAAAAGCTTCTTTGCTAATCTGATGGGGGTAAAATTTGTATTTCCTAGATTACCACCAGGTTGATCTTCTCTTAGGTTTGTTGACCATTTTTGTTCCCTCATCCAGGATTTGCTGGCTCTCATCCTTTGCTCATTGTTCTCTTGGGCTGTTTGTCTTCTCCCTTGATTTTTTTTTTTTTTTTTTGAAATTCTTAATATATTTTCAATGTTAATCCGTTATCTCTTTCATGTATTTCCAGTATCTTGTCTCGGTCATGGCTTGCGCTTTTTTCCTGGTGTCTTTTATGGTATAGAAGATTTTTATTGCAGTGTGGTTGAATTTACCAATCTCCTAAAGGTTTCGAAAGCGTTACTTTGCTTTTAACCTCTTGAGTTTATTTTTATTTATGGCATGAGGAAGGGATACAATTGTATCCCCCGCTTCTCACAAATGCCGCCAAATTGTCTTAGTGCTATTATTAACGAGTTTATTTAAAAATTTTTTATCGTTTTCATCCAACTTTTTGTCCTGAAATTTTTAAATGTAAAGGAAAGTTAAACTAGTGCAGTGAAGACTTAAATTCAATGAAGACCTAACGTACCTGGATTCACCAGTTCTCGACACCTTACCACGTTACCCTTTCTTGTTCTGTTCATCCATCGGTCTCTGCTTTTCGTTTTCACGGAACAATTTCCAAGTGTCTTGTGATAATCATGATACCTCACTTCTAGATACTAGAGAACACATTTTCAAGGAATAAGGACTTTTTAAAACATACCAATACTGTTATCGACATTTGATATAATTATCTAATTTGTGTTCAAATTTCTGCAATTATCCTAAAATGTCCTTTATTGCTGTATTTTTAAAAAAGACTTTAATTCTGGATCCAATCAAGGATCACATATTGCATTTAGTTGCCCTGTCTCTTCAGCCTGTAAAATGTTCCACTCGTTTTTACATTTTCTTTTGTGTCAGTCTGTCATGATATGGACATTTTTGACAAGTAAAGGCCAGGTAGCTTAGAGAATGCCCCGTAGTCTAGATTTGTCTGATTGTTTCCTTGCGATTTGAATCAGGTTACATATTTTTGGCAAGAACGTAGGTGGTGATGTACTCTTTCTGTGGCATTGTTATCGGGAGGCACAAAGCATTCGTTGGCCTTGTTGTTGGTGATGCTGAGTTTGGTCACTTGGTTAATTTAAGGTGGTGCCACCAGCTGCCTTCTTTGTAGTTAACCCATAATTTGGGGCTGAACCACTGAGGCCGTGAGAGGCCTGTCGCTCGTGAACCTTCTACCCACTGCCCTTAACATCCATGGATGTTCCTGCCCAGATCAGCCGTCACACTGGTGGCTACGAAATAGTGATTTTCCAGTGGCCGTCTCCTGAATGCGTCATTCTAAAATTCTATGAGGAAGAGCTCCTCACTGCCTGCCCCCCCTACTCCTCTTTAGGAATATCACTGGAGACTCAGGATGTCCTTTAAAAAAAAAGACAGTGTGTAAAAATCTGCGATTGTCATTATCCTCATTATACTCCAGTGATCCCTGTGGATGTGCCCTCTTCTTCCTCTGAGCACCTCCTTACCTTGTGATGCAAGAGGTTCTGGGCTCATCCCGGACTTTCTTCGTCCCCGGTGGAATCAGGATGAGAGAGCCTCCCCATCTTTATCTCCAAGGTCCCCTCCTGCCCTTTGCCCACGCCGTCAGCCCTCACAGTCCGCTGGTTTGTGGACCAGACCCTGGGCCCCAGAGCGGGACCCTCCTCTGTGTTACCCGGTGCCTTGGCCCTGGACATGGCAGTGATGAGGAGGGGCGCTCGCTGTGCCTGGGCTGGGGCCGGGGCTGGGGCTGGGGTGTCGGCCTGATTCCGCGGGCCCCAGGGCCTGGCCCCAGAGGTACTCAAGTAGAGGGCGGGAGGAGAGTGGAGTGACGCCCCGCTCGCGGGTCTGTTGGGGGGGAGGGGGGACACGGTCTCAACTTGCTGAATCCCCCGCATGGCCCTGAGACGCAGGCACTTGTTTACCACCCCCATCGCCAAGCCGAGAGACTGAGTAACTTGCCCAAGGTCACCCAGGTGGTGGAGGACAGCTTGGAACCCAGGTGGTTGGACTCCAGGGTCTGTGCCCTTCACTGCCACCCCTTCTGCTTTTAGAACCCCCTCCCCTTTGGGGGGGGTAGAAATGTGGGTCCTCGTCCTCCGTCCCTGCGCCCCATGCAACCCCTATAGCGGGCCCTACAGCAAGCAGACCAGCTGTGAATGTACAGCATGGGACAGACCCCAGGGCCTCTGGTGCCGGCTCCAGGGCTCAATCCCAGAGCTCCCGGGACTCCAGGCCCCGGTCCAGCCACTCCTGGCAGGGTCCCCAGGACCACCGGCCTCAACAGCAGAACAAGTGTGCTCTGGCCAGAAGTCATCTGGAGCCCTGCTCTTGCAGGTATTCCCACCTGGTCTCTGGCCTAGGGCCGCTCTTGCAAGACGGCACCATCTTCTGTGCCCCCAGGAACACAGCCACAGGGACTCCGGGGGCCTGGCCAGACCCTGTCCTGTCGGAGGGGCACATGGGCCTGGCAGGGAGTCGCTCCTATAACAAGGAGCTGGATTCCTGTTCCCCCCAGAGCGCGGGTTCTGGGTGGGAAAGAGGGCGGAGGTGGAAACAAAGAATGAAAGGACGTGCTTTGGGCATTTCTTTTTCATTGCAAAAGACCCCCTTTGATTCAGGATATATTGCTACATTTTATAAAGCGGGTTACCAAGAAGGGTATATATAAGATGAGGCCATTATTGTTTTAAAAAATAAAATAAAATAGAGGGAAAACGTGGCAGTGTGCGGGTCAGTGTGAAAAGCTAGGTTCTGCACCGGAGAGCCTGGATTTGCATCCGGGGTCCTGCTTCTTCCTGGCTGTGTGACTCTGGGCGGCTTGCCCACCCTCTCTGTGCTGAATAGTCATGTTTCTTTGTGCCCTTTCTCTAGCTGGGGAAGGGAGACCATCTCCCTCGGTGGGGTGGGAAATGCTGGACACAAGGCTGTGCGTACCTGGTGAGGACCCAGCAGGAGGCAGGCCTGGGGCGAGGGCCGCACCCGTGGCAGCATCTGGGCAGGGGGGACCCTCTGGCCACCGTGGGCTGCATACAGCCCCGGCTTTGTACATCTAGCTCCCCTGACATGTGCCTTCAAATAATCTCTTCTGCTTAAGTCACCCCGGAGCTGGGTTTTGTGCTGGGCCTAAGCCCTCTGAGCAGGACACTCTTGGAGGCTCAGAATTGTCAGCCTTACGTAAGGTGGCTACACTGATAAAGCCCACTTCCCAGCTTCCTTTCCGGGATTCTCGAAATAAGGATGTCAAGCCTGACCACGATGCTTACTACTGGGCTTAACAAATGCCGGCCCAGATTGTCTGTGGGTTTGCTTTATGGAAAAGTACTAGAAATGTATATCAGAAAATATTAACTGTTATTAGCTCCGAACGGAGGATTGTGGGTGATTTTAATTTTTAAATTATTATTATTTCGCTTCTTTGTATTTGCTAACTTCCCTACAGTCTGATTTGTGTTTTGCAAAGGAAAAATAAACAAGTAAAGCTTTCCTTCCCTGGGCCTTTGCCCCGAACTCTTCTGGCCTGAGATGTGCTGAGATGTGCTGGGGTCCCTCTGGGACTGGGGGAGACGGGCCTAGCCAGAAGTGTGGGGCCCAGGGCAGGGGTGCAGGCATGGGGTGAGCCCCCTCTGAGCCCTGCCCACCCAGGCTTGCCTGGAGAGGCCGAGAGCTGTTCCCCCGGTGCCCATAAATGCCTCATAAGTGTGACGCATGGCAGGGGAGGCCAGAAACGCTAACACAGCAGTCCTGCTTATTTAGAGGGGGCAGGTGGGGGCAGGGGGCGAGGCGAGGCTGCCGCGGAGGGGCGGGTGGAGAGACATTTCCCGCGACAGCAGAGCCATTCGGATGAAGCCCAGCTCCCCAGGGCTCCGTGCTCTGCTTGCTGTAGGGCCCGCTATAGGGGTTGCATGGGGCGCAGGGATGGAGGACAAAGCAGGCAGGAGGGCCCCCAACCCCCCCCCCCCGGGCAGATGCCCCCCTGCCTGGGGCTGCCTAGGCTGCAGTGGCCCTGGGTTCAACACTGGGCTCTGGAGTCAGGCTGACTGCACTCAGCTCCTGCCCCCGGGCTTAGCAAGTGTGACTTCAGGCCAGTTACTTCTCTCCGAGCCTCCCTTGGTGGACCTCCTCTTCCCCTTCTGTAAAATGGGTATGGTAGTCCCTTCTGCCTAGGGCAGTGTTCTCAACCTGGGCCGGTCTTGCCCCCAGGCTGCAATGCCCAGAGGCACTTTTGGTTTTCACCCCAGAGAAGGAGGTGCTACTGGCATCTAGCTGCCCGAGGCCGGGGACGCTGCTAAACCTCCCAGGTGCCGAGCACAGCGTCCCGCCGCCCTCCCAGAAGTCTCCAGCCCTCATGGCAAAGGCCCTGAGGTTGAGAAACCTGTTGTAGGCTGAAGACGAGCATTCACTTGCGCACGGCGCCTGACGGTGGGCCGTTATCCAAGCTGAGGAATGGGGACCTTGGCCTCTTTACCTCTCAGGAGCAGATGTCAGATCCTGATCTCGGTCGGGGACAGGATGCAGTATTTAAGAGAGGCTGGGCTATGACTTTGGGTCCGGCTCACCTTGTTTTCTCCTTCTCCCCGCTGCCTGGAAAATGTCAGAGTTTTCCAAATGGCCACGGGCAACTCTCCCTCCACCCTCCAGCCAAGGTCAGGGTCTGAGTGGTGTCCTCAGGGACTGGGGCTGCCGCTCTGATTGATGGTGCCGTCCACCTCCCAGCCCTCACTCAGACCAGCCCCAGGGAGCTGACACAGCGCTGGTCTGGCTGAGAGAGGTCGGGGAGGACAGAGCGCTGCCCACAGAGGCCCCTTTCCTCTTAGACCCCTCAGGACCCTTCCAGGGACACACCCAGGGCGACACAAAGGGGAGAGTGTGTGTGCATGCACGTGCAGAGTTGTTGGTGCTCGGCCCAGAGGCCCTTTAGGGGAGCACCCCCCAATGTTGTGTTGGCATATTCACAGCTCACGGCCACCTACCTTCTGTACTGGGGGACTGACTGCAGCCCCCCAAGGCAGCATGAGGGCACTGACTGCCTGATTTGAAGCTGCCCCTTGCCTCACGATGTGGTTTATGCTCCAGAGCCCCCGCAGTGGACCAGGCAGAGGGGGGACATCGGCGCTGGGCCTTCCCCACACCCCACATCCTAATTCCCTCACTACCTCAGCAAATTCACGCCCGAACCCCTGTCTCAGGCTCTGCTTCTTATGAGGGAACCAGACCAAAGGGCTGTGTGCACGCGTGCGTGCGTGTGTGTGTGTGTGTGTGTGTGTGTGTTTGGGGGTATATCACTGCGGTGCCTTTGTATTTTAACACTGGGAGGAGGAGGAGGAAGGCGACCATTGTTTATAAATTGCAGCCAACAGAACTGTTTGTCTAGCGGTGGGTCCACACTCAGCTGAAGGAGGAGGCAGCTCCCGTCCGGGGAAGAGGTGGCTTGAGACAGCAAGGCTTGGACACCGGGGCCTAATGCTGTAATCCCTTGTCCTCGTCATGGGCAGTGTTGGGGGGGGAAGGGCGGCTGCAGCCGAGAGAGGGAGGGTGTCAGTCTCTCTGGCCTCGGTGGACTCGGGGGGCGGGGGGACCCAGATGCTGGGTGGGGAGAGCCAATAGCTTAGGAACTGGTAAGTCTGCGTGAAACAGAAAACCCCAATTCCAGTGTTTTAATCACATCAGGATTGATTTTTTTCTCACACATGAAGTGCAGAGGTTGGCAAGCAGGCCTGGTGTGCTTGGCTCTCCTAGGTCCTCAGCTCCACCATCCCGAGAAGGATGCCCTCACACCCAGGGTTGCCAGATGGCCCCTCCCTCACTTCTGCTGCCTGAGCACCAGGGGGAGGGGCAAGAGAGCAGGGCCAGGGCCCCAAAGGGGGCCAACTAAAGCTGGGTGGGGAGTAGGGAGGGGAGGGGCTTTTAAGGAACTTTCTAGAAGCCCCATCCATCACTCCTGCTTAGATTTCAGTGGCCAGAACTATGTCACATGCCCACTCTTATACACAGGGAGTCCCAGGATATCTTATTTTCACTGGGCTTCTGTCGGTAAGAAGGAAGGTGAAGAAGCCACAGGGGGGCCTGACGGAACGCACTTCCTTTAGGGGTTGGGAGCTGACCCCTGCAACCTGGTGTTGGATGGGAGCTGAGAGAGGCCAGCAGGATTGGCCTTTGTCCTTGACAAGCCTTGAATCCTGTTTCATATCCAGTTGTAGCTTCCCCCTTCCTGTGCTGTATTGTAATCTCATCCTCAAGGCCAAGTTCTGTTGAACTGGGTCTTAGCCTTGCTTTGGGGATTTGAGGGTGGGGGAGGCAGGTCTAAACTCCCCAGCCTGGAAAGAGTGGCTGCAGGTGCCAGGATAACCGCAGGTGGGGGCTGTAGGAGCAGCTAGGAGCCAGAACTGACCCATGGGGCTGAGAATCTTTGGGAGAAATCTGGACCTTCCGGAGAGTAAGTGGGGTGGGGGTGGGGGGTGGGAAATACGAGTACCCAAGGGCGGGAGAGACGCAGGGGACCCTCCCATGGCACAGGATAGACCGCATTCTTCAGAATGTCCTCTCACTACTCCCAGGCCGCCCCTGGGTCTCCTTGGCCACCCTGGATCTTTGGGAGGGAAAGGAGGAGAGGGTGGTGGGCTGTGCATTCCATCTAGGGATTCCAGACACTGGGCCCGAGGCTGGGGGTCCCCCAGGTCTGAGAGACACATCCATCCCGATTTATAAATCACCAGTCAGTTCCCTTGGATCTCTCAGCAATGATACCAGTGTCCACCATGTGCTTTTAAATTCAAGGATAGCTGAGGAAAAGTGCCAATAAACTTTGGATCTTTTTTTTTTTTAAGGGACAGGAGGGAGGCAACAGTCTGGGGAAGCTGCTAACAGGTGGGTACCCCCTACCAAGGGCTTAGAGGGCTCTGCTAACCAGACCTGCCGGGAGGAGGGTTGCCGGATCTCACTCACAGGCCTGGGGAAGTGGTGGCCCTCACGGTGAAAGTTCCTCCAAGGCTACTTTGTGGGCTCCTCTTTAAACTCCAAACCCGCGGGGTGTAAATGAACCCACAAAACAGGCCCTGGAGGCAGCAGTGAGCAGACTCTTTACTCCGTCGGATAATACACCATCAACCACCTGCAGCGGCTCACGTCCTCCTTATAGCGGACGGTTAATACAAACAAAAATAGTTCTCTACAAAACAAAGGTTCCAGCCCTCCCAACCCTCCTTCCCAACTCCCTCCCCCAGACGGTGAGTTCCTTGGTCACCAGGCCTCACGGAGTCCGGTGGGTCGCAAAGGAAAACAAAGAAAGAAGAGTTGTAGGCAACTGGACCTCCGGGTCCGCTGGCGGGTGGTAAGCCAGGGACAGGTGCAGGGGGTGTCCGCGACAGTCGCGTGCGTGCGTGTGTGTGTGTGTGCTGGGAGGCGGGACCTGGAGGTGTTGAGGTGAGCGGCGTTTCTTCCCACCCCTCGTCTCACCGCCAGCAAAAAAAAAAAGAAGGGTGGGGGGTGGCGGGTAATACAAAAGAAAAACTAAGACCCAAGTCGCAGGCTGCTGGAGCCAGAGCCGCACAGCGCCCCCTGCGGCGGCGGAGGGCAGTGCCGGGGCGGGGGCGGGGGCCACGGACCGCGGCGGGAGGAGGCGGGAGGACTCTGCTGAGTAGCACCTGGGAGCAGCTCGGGCCGCACCCTTCTCGCCGCCCGGCCTCGGACGCCAGCCCCCGAACCCCCGAGCCCCCCGGGCCCCTGGGGCCCCGGGCGCAGGGTCCTCCGGGCCGGGCTCAGCAGCCCAGGCGGGCGGCCAGCCCCAGCAGCAGCAGGCAGCCGAGCAGGGTGGCGGGGCGTGGGGCGGCCCCGGGCGCGCGGTCGCAGTCCAGGCCGCCGTCCTCCGCGGCGGGGTCGCAGCGGGGCTGCTCGCAGCGCACGCCGGTGTAGCCGCTCGGGCAGGCGCAGCGCTGGTTCTGCACGCAGGTGCCGCCGTTCTGGCAGAGCAGCTGATCGTCGTCGCACACGTTGGCTGCAGGGCGGAGGGGCAGTTAACGCGGGCGGTGGCCCAGTCCACCCCCCTCGCTGGAGCTTCTGCGACTCAGACGGACCGAGGGGTGCCGGAGGCTCAGGGCGCACTTGGTGCGAAACGCCCCTGCGTGGATGGGGACAGTGGCCGGGCGAGACCTGGCCCCTGTCTTTTTTCCCGCCACTGCCCCTGGCTCTCCCCGCTCCCGGCCCACTGGCCTTGGGGCGCACCTGCTCTCTCTCCTCCGGAGCTTTGCACCTGCTAGTCCATGTGCCTGGAGCGCCCTTCCACCCTCCTCCCGAGGCTAGCGACCACTCGTCCTTTCGGTCTCGCCAAGCCATCATTTCCTCGGACAGCCTCCCTTCCTCCCCCCACCCCCCTTCGCAAACCTGCCCTCGTCAGCCAGATCCCACCAACCGCCAGCTCCACCTTTGCCTCCAGCTCCCTTCTCAACCAACCCCCAGATCCGCCGCCTCCTGGTTCCCACCTGGCACCGGCCCCCAATTCCTGTCGCATCAGGCCCCGCCCACCGCCCAGGACCCCGCCCCTGGCTCCACCCACGACCCAAGCCCCGCCTCTGGTGGCGCCTGTCCCCGCCCACAGTCCCGGAACCCCCTCCCCCCGCTCCGTCCACGACCCAAGCCCCGCCTCTGGAGGCGCCAGCCCCCGCCCCGTGCCCCGCCCCGCAGCAGCAGGCTCCGCCCGCCGGGCGCGCACTCACGGTAGCAGCCCTGGCGCCAATAGTGCGTGGGGAGGCAGTCGTCGCACTTGGGTCCCGCTGCGCCCTCGCGGCACTCGCAGAAGCCGGTCTCGTTGCACCGGTCGTGCACGGAGCCGATCTGGTTGCAGTTACACTCTGGACGGACACGTGCAGGGCGTGCGGTCAAGGCGACCTGTGGGCATCCTCCGCACGGATCCCCACACCGCCCGGCCCCGCATCCCTCCAGCAGGCTCCCCGCAATCCCCGGTGATGACCCCACACCATGTCCACGTGAGCCCACGGCTGCCCGAGGGTCCACATCTTGAGAGAAGACTGTACTGTCTTGGTTCTCTAGCATCCATGACCCCCTCCCTCTCCCTGGCCCTGGCGCTCTGTGGCCTAGGGCCGCCCCAAACCCTCTCCGGACCTCAGACTCCGTCTGTGTAACTGGAGGGAGCGCGGATCCTTCCCAGCTCCAAAGGGCTGTAAGATTATTGACAGATGGGCGGAGCCTCATCAGAGGCGGGGCATCTGGGCGGAGGGTGGGGCAGTAGTCCGCATCTGCATCTCCTCTCCAGGGCGGGTGGAGGAGCAGCCCAGAAGCCTCCAGCTTCTCCCTAACCCCTCCCAGCTGGTTTCCTGGGGCCTCTGCTCTGTGGGAGGGGGCAAGTGTCCGCACTCTGGGACTCCTTGAAGCCCAGAGCTGGCCCAAGTGAGGAGGCAGAGAGAGGCAAGGAAAGAAGAAGGATATTGGGAGGAGGGAATGCCTCTACTCGGATCCGGAGGCCCCACCCTGTCCCTGCAGCTGTGACATCGGCAGCACAATTCTGTTTGGTTCGCTTTAGAGTTGATGGAATTATCTGAAGGCCGATGCCGTAATTCAGACTGACAGCTGCAGCCTTGTGGGCAGCCCCTCCTCTGTGAAGTCAGAGCTGACCTGGTGGGTGGAGGATGGGCAGTGGGGTGCCAAGGGGGCTGGGCACCCTAGGGCTGAGCTTTGGCCTCCACTGGAGACAGAGGCAGGGGTGATGGGCAGCCCTTCCAGGATGGTGGGTGTTGGCCGAGGCCATGGGTTTGGCCTTTCGGGATGGCCAGCCCCGGCCCGGGTCCAGGGTCCCCCCGGATTGCTTCTCTACCCCAAAGCCAGTCTGAGTGCCCACTGGGTCTTACAAGCTGGGCCTCTGCTTATAAAGCATTGGAAGAAATTCACTGGAAGAAAAGCTTCAGCCACAAAAAAGGAGTTGAAAACCTTTGATCTAATCCACTTCCCCATTTTACAAGTGGGGAAACTGAGGCACACAGCAAGCTCTAGAACCAGTCTTTGACTCTAACTAGTGGTTCTGAATTTCCAGTGTCTGTGGGGATGACCGAAGGGGGAGGTTATTAATAGAGCAGATTCCAGAAGCTTCTGTCCTTCGAGAAGCCCAGCTGAAATGGGCCCCGGAAATGAAATTCCCCCTGGGGTTCCCCAGGGCCTGATGACACCAGGGTCTCCGGACTGCGCCCCGCCCCCGGCGCCCACGCCCCGCCCCCGCGCCGCGCCCAGCCCCGCCCCCGGCGCCCCCGC